>NC_081763.1:8158915-8396415 GCF_963082965.1 Carassius carassius
CAACGCAAGCACATGGCCCAAACAAATGGCCATGTGCTTGCACATAAAACATGGGCCTGTCATGATCCTGCCCCAAGACCAGGAAAATCAGGACACGAAGGCGGAATCATGACAGAACCCCTCCCTTAAGGAGCGGCTTCCAGACGCTCCTCAAGGGAACATCAAACACGGGACATGACTGACTGAGACAGAGACACAAACCAACAATACATGACAAATAGCAATAAAGGCAGACACGAAAACACGAAAACAGGGTTGGGATTAAACAACAAAAATAACAAACACGGGAGCGGGGGCGGGGGTACAACAAAGTTCATAGGGGGCAGTCCAGGGTGAACAGGTGGACTGGGGGTCTTGGGTGGACAGGACGATGGCTGATGGCGAGGGGTCCGGGCAGACTTCGATGGGGACACATGAGGAACAGTCTTGGGAGAAACAGTCCGGGGTGATGTGGTGACAGGGGTGACCGGGGAACGCACAGGGGTACAGAGGGCGAAGAAACAGGAAGCCCGACCGGGGAAACAGCAGGGGACACAACAGGACACATGACTGGGGGTGTAGCAGGCGACCGAGGAGCGGAGAGAGGAATGGAGCTCACAGAATCTGACTCAGAACCCACGCTCCACATCTCCGCCTTGGAAACAGCGTGGTCAGTAGCGTTGTCTGTAGCGGTCTCTGGAACAGGGCTCACGGCAGCTGACTGGGGTTCGGCGCTCACGGCAGCTGACTGGGGTTCGGCGCTCACGGCAGCCGACTGGGGTTCGGCGCTCACGGCAGCCGACTGGGGTTCGGCGCTCACGGCAGCCGACTGGGGTTCGGCGCTCACGGCAGCCGACTGGGGTACGGGGCTCACGATAGCGGGCTCTGGGACAGCACCTGAGAGAGCACTTGCAGTAGCGGGCTCTGGGACCGGCAGAGATGAAGGGCGAGAGGCTCCCTTTCTCCTCCTCTTCCTCTTAGGTCGCGTTGTGGTAGTCATAGCCGGACTTGTGACCGGTTGGAGAAGCTCAGCGGGATCTGTGACTTGCGTTGGATGGGCAGTCTCAGACAGAGCTGACTCAGCCGAGGATGACTCCGACGAAGAATCCCACGAAGTCCGTCTCCCTCGTTTACCACGAAGATTAACAGGCGTGGGAGGTGCCTCAGGACTCGAGGAGGGATGTGCCTGATCCCCCAGTGTTGCAACGGCCAGGAGACGACCCTCTGGGATCACTGGCAGCTTGGCCGAAGGTGGGGACCTCGAGGGGGAGACCTGCGGCTCCTCCTGGGAGATACTCTCCCATAGTTGGGCATAGTTCCGTAGGATCCACTCACCCTCGGACGAGTAAGGGAGGGTGACCCTCTTCTTGTCAGTAGGGGATGACAGCCAGCATTGTTCGCGGAACTCCAGTTGTCGCTGGAGTTCGGAGGACCCCCTGTCTGCGGAGTTCCTTCTTTTTCGGTACATTCTGTCAGGATGGGTGGTGGAGGGATGAACTCAATTGCAGAAAGTTGTCACAGCAACACAGTTTAATGAACAAATAACAGGAAAAACAAAACCCACGAGGGGGCAAAACAAGGGCTAGACAGACGAAGGATGACTAAACTAGACTAACACTTGACAACAACAGAAACAGGAACAAACTACTACTTTGACAAGACTCTCAACAGGCTTACTCACGGACAGCTCAAGGTTAGACAATGTACCGACACAGGACAGAGAACATGAGGAGATTAAATGGGGAGCAAACTAATCAGGAACAGGTGACACAGGTGAAAGCAACAATCAAATGATTACGAGATGATGACAAGGGGGCGGGGTAAGGTGACAAGACAACGCAAGCACATGGCCCAAACAAATGGCCATGTGCTTGCACATAAAACATGGGCCTGTCATGATCCTGCCCCAAGACCAGGAAAATCAGGACACGAAGGCAGAATCATGACACTCTCTGTCTTAGAACCTATCATGCACAAAACCTGTCAAACCCTGAGGCGGGATGGAGCTTTCTCTTCAATCTCTGTCTCTCTCAAGGTGGAAGTTATGGTAACTCTGCATGACGGTAAATGAAGGACTGATTTGAAGCCTGGGGGTGGGGGGTGGTAGCTTTCAGTCTAATCTCTCTTTTTTATGGGAAAGAAAATACACTATGAATTCATATTCATAATAAAGACCCGAATAAATATACTAGGAAAAGAATTAGAAATGTAAGGATTTTGTCCCATTCTCAATAACATTGACAACATTGTCAATAAAAGGTGAAAATAATCGAATGTGTAATTAATTAATTAAATTAATAATTAATAGATCATTGAGTCAGGACTTAAATGGATAGTTTACCCAAAAATGATTTACTCACCGTCATGTCGTTTTTGGGTGAACTATCCTTTTAACACAGAGGATGGAGTGCTAGAAGCTGCCCCCACATGTGTTTGTGTGCACCTGTAACACAACCCTTGTTCAAACTCGCCACACTAACAAAAACAAATAAAATTCTTCACGCCTAAGCAACTCCAAGTGCCATGTAGCATTTAGCCACTTAAATGCTTTGAGGAGCAATGTTTCCATGTCATTTCCTGTTTCCTTCAGCTTGACTACCCTGTGCCACATCTCTGTTCCTCTCAGAGAACACACACACACACACACACACACACACACACACACACACACACACACACACAAACACACACACACACACACACACACACACACACACACATTAATAATTCTTGGATATTGATACACACACAAAAGAAATTTATACAATTAATAATAATGACAAATACTCATGGTGCAACACTTGTGAAAAGAAGTAATTTTAGTATACATTTAAAAAAGAGTATTATGAAAATAGTATATGAGTATACAGTATTTGATTAAAGAATATACTTAAGTGAGAACTGAATGCAATATTTTTGGACATTTAACTGCGTGGTAATTGCAAGTAAATGAAAAGGTTTTATGGTTTAAATTTATATTAAATGCATTTCTTTGTATGTAATTTCATAAATATCTCTATTGTCTTTGAAATATAGTGAAAATGCACAGCTGATTCTATTGCCAGTCATTAATGGTTTACAAATTCCAAATGTATTTATATGTGCACATTTCTAATGATGAAGTTGCGGTTTATTACATTTAAAATATATTAGCTTTAATTGTAATATCAAATAACACCACAGTTCAAATTAAACTGAAGTAAATTACATGTGCTTATGTGTGTTAGTCAATACATCAAACGATTATTAAGACAGTTATCAGTATTTTTTTATTTGTCGTTATTACAAAGTACACTTAAAAGGGTACTTAAGTTTTTTTTTTTTTTTAACAGTCATTAAAGTGTACTTTTCAGTGCACATAAGTTGTTTTTTATTTAATTAATATTAAGTAGTGCAAGTACTGATTTTTAACATTCAGTACAATTAAACATTTATTTTCAAGGCTATTTCAGCACATATAGTGCGTGGTTGAACTAGACTGTAAGCAGTTAGTGAAAAAGATGCTGATACACCCCACATAAAAGTGAGTCAGCTGTTTACTATTGGTTCTTACTTAAGGAAATATGAGCTTTTATCTACAGTAAATAAATCATTTTATTTTCCATATTTATTACGCGATGTGCTGAGTGTGTTTCCCTCTCTCTGACTGTGGTGCTTTAGCAGCTTTCTGGAGCTGAATTGTCTTCAATGGCTTGGAACTAACACTTCACAAAGACATCTAATTAGATTCTTCATTCCAACAGACAGCACTTAAGAGATTGATTCTTTTTCATTTTATACATTGAAAAAAAAAATTACGACCTAAATAAGGAAGCATTACTTCATACATGAATGAGAAGTTAATGGTATAAGACCTGACAGTCAGGATCGAAAAGCCGAACTCACCCTGGGGAGGAAATCGTGAGATCATGACTCCTCTGAGGACTCATGCTGGGCTTTGACGCACAATTGCAGAGGAAAAGACAAAGAGCATATGACGGTGATCGATACAATGACTCAGTGTTTACAGAAACGCTCAGTCAGATGTCTTCTGCAGTCTGAATCTACTGAGGTGCACTGCTGTAGAGTAGATTGAGTGCAATCACTTTCACTTGTTTAAATGAAATTAATTGTGTTTTAAAATGAAAGACCCAATTCCACTCCTAAACTAAAACAAATGGCACTGACTGAGCTCTTGATTTCCCTAAATAAAACAATTAAGCTAACAGGATTGTTATAGCATTTCCCTGACCATTTTTTGGTATTTTTATGCAAAAAAAAAAAAAGTCAATTAACCTGTTAGACTTAAAAATTGGAACCATATTCCAGGACATTCTTTTCAAAATGGACACGTACTCAAGTGATTCACATGGCAAGTGCAATGCTATACCAGGTGAGCTACCGAGCAAGTTTACGATGTCAGAAAAGACATGGATTCATAACACATATGGTGCTGGTTGTGATGTATATCAAATATATATATATATATATATATATATATATATATATATATATATATATATATATATATATATATATTGATATACAAATCATGCACTATAATAAATGTGCTTTTGATGTCATGACATAGAACTGTGTAATTAAAATAAGCGAAAAATAAGCCTTTATTTATCAATAATATGATCGTGTAGTCATAATTTGTTTGGAAAAGAATAAAGTTGTTGGTATTTTACTGTCACTAATGTTCTAATACACACACACACACACACACACATTAATTGCAAAGTATCATAAATTCGTCTGCTAGAAGCGATTAAATAAAAATAACATGGACTGGTTGTGTGACTACCTCTTTCTCAAAAACTAAGAACAAAACTATGCTAAGTGGAAACAACTTCAATGTGGGCTCATTTGCAGTGAGAATAAACTTAGTTTGTGTTGACAATAGTGTGTTATTGTGATGAGTGGGGCGGGGCCGAGAGCCATGGGAACGGGGCGAGACCTGTGGAGTGATTGAGAAATGAGCGACACCTGCTCGACCCACCGGTCTTGAGTCCCACGGAGGAGATGGAAGGATATAAAACCGGAGCGATGACAGTGAAGGACGAGAGAGGACCGGGCCTGGATTTTAGTTGTGTTTGGTTTTTGTTTGTGCATGGCAGTCGTCTGTGAGGGGCTGCCGTGCTGTTTTGTGTTTATTTTATTATTAAATCTTATTTGATTGTCCGCCGTTTCCCGCCTCCTTCTTTCCGATGATTGTGAAGTTTGTACATTGTTACATTGGTGCCGAAGCCCGGGAGAAGGAGGGACGCGCTGCTGAAGATCCCTAATCGCTGTGGTGAATCCGCGGTGCCATCGAGCAGGCGAGGAAGTGTGCCGCCATGGACGCTCGAGGCGGTGGGCTGGAGTGAGTTGCCGGGGATGGGCGAGCTCACTGCCGGCCGCCCGTGATGTGGAGGGGAGGCTGCCGTCCCTGAGGGAGCGGAGGAGTCGGCGCCGTTCGCCAGGGGGCCAGAGCCTGCTGCCTTCGTGAAGGAATCTGGAGGAGCAGGGAACGGGGGACTCCTGCCAGCTGTCCAAAATCGGAGGATCCGTCACTGTCCACAGGGCGGTGGAGGAGTGTCGTGCTGTCCACCGAGTGCCGTCCAGTGCCACCGGCAGGCACCGCGGAGGTGATAACCCAGATGGTGGAGGGACGAGCGGCAGTGCATCTGGAAACCGGAACCAATTTTTTTTTCTCTCTCCCCTCTCTCGTCTCCATCGCTCCTCCTTCCATCTCCTTTTCTCTCGTCTGTCCTACCCACAGGTTACCGCAGGTCATCGTCAGCGGTCCCCCCGGAGGGAGGGGGGGGGAGTAGAGCGCAGTCTCGGGAGTATCCCCCGGCCTGCGAGGGGCGATGGGGGTATGTGACGAGTGGCGTGGGGCTGAGAGCCGTGGGAACAGGGCGAGGCCGGTGGAGTGATTGAGAAATGAGTGACACCTGCTCGACCCACCAGTCTCGAGTCCCACAGAGGAGATAGAAGGATATAAAACCGGAGCGACGACAGTGAAGGACGAGAGAGGACCAGGCCTGGATTTTAGTTGTGTTTGGTTTTTGTTTGTGCGCGGCAGTCTTCCGTGAGAGGCTGCCGCGCTGTTTTGTATTTATTTTATTATTAAATCTTATTTGATTGTCCGCCGGTTCCCGCCTCCTTCTTCCCGATGATTGTGAAGTTTGTACATTGTTACATTGGTGCCGAAGCCCGGGAGAAGGAGGGACGTGCTGCTGAAGATCCCTAATCGCTGTGGTGAATCCGCGGTGCCATCGAGCAGGCGAGGGAGTGTGCCGCCATGGACGCTCGAGGCGGGGGGCTAGAGTGAGTTGCCGGGGACGGGCGAGCTCGCTGCCGGCCGCCCGTGATGTGGAGGGGCGGCTGCTGTCCCTGAGGGAGCGGAGAAGTCGGCGCCGTTCGCCAGGGGGCCAGAGCCTGTTGTCTCCGTGAAGGAATCAGGAGGAGCAGGGAACGGGGGACTCCTGCCGGCTGCCCAAAATCGGAGGGGCTGCTGCGCTATTTTGTGTTTATTTTGATGATTAAAAGTTTCTATTTGATTGTCCGCCGGTTCCCGCCTCCTTCTTCTCAATAATTATGGAGTTTTTATTGTTACAGTTATGTAAGTTCAGTTATTGGCTGCATGAAAGCATCACAATTTAATTTTGTATTATAATCATTTGGGTAATGTAAAAGGGTACCACTTGATGTCAAGTGTAAAATCTGGTCCCTGGAGCAAAAAGCAGCTGAAATCCATTGCTCTAAACCAAATGTCCTGAGTTTAAAACACTCTAGTTTATGATACTAAAACTGGACATACTGAGACTGTGTAAACATATGATCTTTGTCCGATCACTCAACAGGAGCAGGTGATTCTTAAACAAGCAGGCAGACACTTAGTGGATGCTTTTATCCAGGATGACCAACAGCACACATACAGGACAGACCTCTGGAGGAACGCGAGGTGAAGAGTCTTGCTCAAGTGCATTATACAATATTGACAACTAATGGCCTGATTTTTATTGGCGATTCTAATAAGCCTGTCAAGAATCATATTTTATTTCATTTTATTTACTTAATTTGAGTTTATATTTTATGAATTAAATTTTAACATTGTTTCTTATCATTTGATTTAATTTTGTTTAATTGAATTGTATTTTTTTTTTTTCTTTCTTTCTGCTTAATTCTTCTACTTTCTTCCACTATCTCTCCACTATCCACTATCCACTATACTTACTTACCTAATATGTTGGTGACAACATAGTTGTGAGAGGAGAGGCAAACAGCTATTCAAAATCTAAGAGAAATGGAAAGACAGACGACTCGTACCACAAACTCATTTAAAAACAAATTAACCAAACGGAGGGAGGACTGCAGATAAACGCTCTGGTGTGTCTATCATCTGGAGCTGACCGTATAACACTAGGCAGGCCTTCCAGCTCACTGGCTGCGTCTGACTGTAGATTCGATGACTGAAGACTTGCCAAATGGAATAAATTGAATGAGTGTTCACTATTCACCATAAACAGAACACACACACAGAGATCTCGATTTCTACAGGAAGTTCTCTGCACAGACAGACTGTGCCCTTACTTACAGGTCAAGAGCTCCTGAACAGGATAAAGCCTCTTTCATGATCTAACAGCTGAAGAGGAAGTAGCAGGTAAATGGAGAGGGTAAATTTCAGTGCAGTCAAGGGCATTTGCTGTATGCTATTATCATTAACATTACTTTTTTTGTGTGATTTGTTCACCCAAAAACGAATACCCATGCATATCAAGTGTAAATGCTGGAATGAGGGTGTCCTGGAATTTGATCCAGCATTTTTATTATTATTATTTTTTCAGACTACTGCATTTTCTGAATAAGTGCTCTATTTTTTGGTAGACAGTGCACTGTACTGTACACATGAACTAGACTATACAATCAAAAACATATTTCGTTCGCGGCGGGACATTCCAAAACCAGTTTTCAGCTTCAGAATAATGTTCTTCACTGTGACATGTGAACATATTTGTGAGCTCATACACCACACCAGTCCTAAATTATAATACTCTTCTTATATGCCAGCTGTCTTATAAATGGCAAATTAAAATAATTTAGTATTTTTACTTCAGAAAGGTCTTTGTTTCTCAAAGTCAAGATTCAATAGAACAGGTTTCAGTTCAAACAGCACATTATGGCGAACAAATATAACAATTATTTAATTAATTTAATGTATTATGTTGATTTTATTGCAAGTAATATTGCAAATATTTTAACTAATTATATATAATGTGTAATATAATTAAATTCTAATGTAGAGCTATAAGATACAGTTGGAACTTACCATTATAACATTATCACACATCATTAGGTAGCTTATGTATGTTTTTATGTTTTACATGTGTATAGTGTATTAGTTTATGTATTAGGTTAGTGGTACAATTAGGTGTTCAAAAGTTCAAAAGGGGACAGATTTGTTTTTTGTTTTTTTATGAATTAATACTTTTATTTAGCAAGGATGCATTAAATTCAAAAGTGACAAGAGATTGTCAAAAGTGACAATCAAGGCATCTAATGTTACTAAATGCAGTATAAATATGTATGTATAGACCTGCGTAGGAGCACATTTCCTGAAAATAACAGCCTGACTCATATCTGCGGTGGGTCGGGAATATGATGGCAATAATCTTGGCACAGCTCATTTGTCTCCCTATAATCCCTGACACAAACTTGAAAAGGTGATGATGTATCCTGACCCTGCTAAAAAACAGCTCCTGCTCTTAATAAAGATCCACACTAACTATCAGAGCTGACAAATATAAAGAGCTCTGAGAGATGGGCAGGGAAGCGTATGATTAAAGTGATAAAGGGAAAGACAGAGATGAAACCAGAGAGATATGATGGCAGCCTGTAGATTTTGTCAGTGAATGAAATGAGAAGTGACATACACTCAGCCCAGTGGCGACATAATGACTTGCGGTAAGCCAGCTCTGTCTCAATTAATCAAGACGACTCCCCCTCCCTCCCTCTCTCCTTTAGTAGCTCCTTAAGACTTGCATTTGCCATCTTCTCCAGGATCGCAGCCATGAAAGAATGGGCGCACTTATATAGAGCCAGCCATGCCGTAAGTGCCCTCACATGATGATAGCAACATCTACAAAGGCTTAGTGCTCCTGGATAACTAGCCATAACTATTTACAAATGTAAAAAGTACTTTGAACTTACTCCGATTGTTCTTCAACTACTCCAGACAGGCCAGATATTTTAGCAAGTGTTTTGGACTGTCAACTTTTTGAAGCGATATTTATAGATAAAACAACGAAGAAGCTTCCTGGGTTGCTCCATATGACTGTGGAGGACTTTCATCAATTATTGCTATAATCATCTGGACAAGTACTGGGAGGCCAAGGTCTGAGTGTGCCATATTGTAAATGTAGTCAGCTAAAGGTTCTTCAAAATAAAAGGTCACTTCAGTGCGCTTAAAGAATACACATGATATAAAAGGATAAATAAAACATTTATTTTAATTGTACAGTAATATAAAATAACAAACTACAGCTAAAATTATAATAAATTATGTTATTATTGACTTGGTCGAGGACAAGTATAGGGCATATCATAAAAGTTTTAAATCCCAGCTAAAAGACCAAAACTGAATTAACATATTGGTCCAAGCTAGTTTTTCCTGGTGGACCAGTGTACCCATGTTGTTGAAGATAATCCAGTACCTGGCCTGTAGACCCGTTCGCAATTTGGTGTTGGGGGAATTTCTCACTTGAACTGAGTTAGCTGGTCTCTAGACATGAAAATTCACAGAGGTGCTCGTCCGTCATAGTGCCACAAATTATGTTATGATCAAATCAAATACCTCTATTCTGACTTATTATGGTATGTGGAATTAATTTCTGATATTGTTATGGCCATATTGGCTGACTTTTTACCTTAAAAGGTCATGGTCAAGGTAATTTTCCTATTCTTAAAACCTTGACCATAACTTAGCCATTATTAGGAATAAAAAAAAACAGATGCAATAAGTCTAATTCTACTAAATGTGACATTTAAAATTCATTGCTAATATTGTTTTTAACATTAAGGATCATCTTTTCATTCAAATGTCAATGTCATCGTCATTTTTCAATAACTCGATTAAGATTTCTTTATTTATAGTGACTTTTTATTGTATTTTTTTCTACAACATATTTTTTTAGAAGACATGAGTAGAAGAAATGTAACAATTATAAACATCCCTTTGAACTTTTATTTTAAGTGGGTGTTAGTACAATGATATAAAATAAAACATTTGGGTGCAAATAAAACTATGTATCAATAAATTGATACAAATTGCATCATTCCAAATTAACTAAAAATGCACCTTATAGTCTGATTTCTCTCAAAGTGTACTGTATGTGTGCATGCATGTTAGTGGGATGGGTTTTTTACATTATAATTTTTAAATTTTTCCATGGCAGAATACAGTGCATGAAACTCCAGCAGCACGACAACCACATCGGCGATTGTCACACTTGCCTGCACACTTACATACTGTGAGCAGACTTGGGGCCCTATCATACACCCAGCGCAATGTGACGCAAGGCGCATCACAAATGTTTGCTAGTTTCAGTCCAACGCAGTTCGCATTTTCCCGTCCAGCGCCACTTTCATACAGTTGTGCTAATTTTCTTAGTCTTCTCAACTAACCTCTCCTGCCTGTACGAGCATGTAGACATGCTTCCCATTGTGGAGACAGTTGAGCAAGCGAAGAGCGACACCTGGGTCAACAGCTTGCTTGGTGAGCAGATTGTGCAGTGGAACAGGCACATTGACTGTCACAGAGTATGGATTCTGCCGATCTATTTACACAATAACCCAATATGGTCATATCAATGGCAGATATTAATTCAACATACCATAATTAGTCAAAATAGAGGTTACATGTGTATAAACATTCAGAAACAAAGAAGTTGGATTTTCATCACCATCCGATGGCGGCCATATTTGATTTGACCATAAAGTAATTCGTAGCACTATGGCGGACAAGCACCTCAGTGATTTTTTATGTCTAGGGACCCGCTAACTCAGTTCAAAGGATAAATTCCCCCAACACCAAATTGCGAACGGGTCTACAGGCCAGGTCCAGGACTAAGATGCTTGACCAATATGGTCTTTCTGAAGAAGCTGGTTGGCAAAAAAAGTCTTAGTCGTTAGGCCTGGTGGGAACATCTGCTGACCATGTATTCTGGTCTTTTCAGTATGCATGTTTTTTATTAATCTTTACCACATCTTAACTGCTTTTCCCCGTATTTATCTTTCTTTCTTTCTTTCTTTCTGCAAAACAACTTTGACATAGTTCTTTAATCCTACACTAATCCCACTTCAGCTCACATTTGAAATAACTCCACAATACCACATCTCCATACCGGTTCCACCCAAGCAAACACATCTTAAGAAAAGGATTGAAGCAAGTTCACATTCACCTGTCAGAGTTATCAGTTGAGGATCAGCCGGCTCTCGGCTCCAGCCTAATCATCTGTCTGTTTACCACTGGAATGTGTCAATTAGCTCCACTCACAAGTAAGTCATCCAATAGCATCTGACAAAAAGAAACGTCATCATGTTCGTTGCAACATGTCTGACTATCACCTTGTCTTCGCTAATCACTTTCATCGAATTAACTGGAAGTGCACAATTATCTTACTCATTGCAATTTGAGAACCTGTGAGGTGATTTCCTGACTGGTCTGGCCTTGCTAAAATAGTTCTTGGTTTCCTTTACCCCTCCTTTGCTTACTTCCCCAAGCTGGAACTGAACCGACTGGCAATGTTTGGGATGTTTCCAAGTGCACTCCAGATGTAAGCAGCAGATGGGACAGTGGCACCATATCCCATAGGTAACTTAGATCGGGCACAATCACAGTTATGGATGTAAACCAATGCAGTCACAGATGCCCAGTCTACTTCTTAAACCTTCCCGACCACCCCTTTTTCCAGGTTTCTCAACATGAGATTGCCTTTGTTTGTTTTTTAATTAGTTAAAAAAAACAGAAAACAGTTTATTTCCCTGTTGTCCAACATTAATGCTGTGTTAAGCCAGTCTGTTTGCTGTGACTAGCATAGCAGTATTGCACTGTATATATATATATATATATATATATATATATATATATATATTTATATATATATATATATATATATATATATATATATATATATATTTATATATATATATATATATATATATAATAAGATTTATTTTTACACAGTTCCTTGCAAAATACTATGTTATGACCTCAAAACACTTTAACCACAGTGCATGGTTTCTAAATGAATGTATATTTTGACATTTTTATCACATAACTACTCCAAAGGGCTTTTCTGATGTAGTAAGAAGTTTCTTCTCAGTATTGCACATTGCATTTTGACTTTTATCACATTTGCTTTGGTTAACACTCTTTTAGGGTATTTTAGTTTAGGGTATGCTTTAGTGTAAGTAGTGTGTTATCTGTTTTAAGCAAAACCGGATGCCTTTTATAGCAACTATCTGGACATTTAATTCTGTAAGTGTCAGAAAACATGCAAGAAGCAATGTAATGTAATTTTGTTGAAATCACGCGACATGCATATTTGTCCAATAAGCCTGTGTTGGTATTTGCACTTCAAGCATGTTGTAAAAAAAAAAAAAGTGCTCAGCAATACAAACTAGCATCCCAGCATCTGGGATAATCAGCCCATGAGTGGCTCAAGAATTGGCCTTCAACTGGCATCCTATACCAAGCCTTAGGCCAAGCAGAAGCATGATCTGAAATAACAGACAGCTATGACTTAGAACAAGTGAATGAATTTGTTTTGTGTATTTCATTGACACCTCAGTATAAGCATTGGAAGCTATTAATGGAAAAGACTCAAGAAAATTGAATGTGCAATTGTGTCTGATGACTCAATCAAGGACTTTTTTGCTTTCTGCATTAGTCAAGGGCTCGTTTTCAGCTTATGGCATCAAGAATACTCTAAATTACAGCAGCACATCTTCACTGACTCAAGCCTGCAGTTACACACTCACTCTGACTCACATTCCTTCACATTAAACATCCTTAACCAATGCCTACAGCTCCTGCCAGTCTAACACACCCTTCATGGTTTCCTGTGCCCGCCATTGGATCAACGTTTGTCTGGTTAGCATGATCCAGTTAACCCATGCTAGTAGGTGCCATAACAACACCATATACAGTAGCTATACAAAGCTGCATGAATGGGGAAGCAATCAGATACAGATACAGACCCCCTTGCCCATCTGTAAAAAAAACATTTTCTTGTCTTATTCATTGTTCTCTGCGGCAAGAAACTAGTGCTTTCATTAAGATGCACCCATCTTCACTTGTGTAGAGTGGTCAGTCAGCGTTTCCCAGCAGGGCTCCAGAAGAGAAAACAAGATGTTGCACACCAACATAAGTGTCAGGCATCAGAACTTGGGCGAACCAAAGAGTTTCAACTGTGAAATCAAGACTTTTTTATACAATCTGTTAATGACCCAGTAATGGTTAGGTGTAGTCAAGTCAAGTCAAGTCTGCTTTATTGTCAATTTCCACATGTACAGTACAAACATACAGAGAATCGAAATTGCGTTACTCTCAGACCCCGGTGCATACAGATAACATTAACATTAAAGCCTAAAAAATCTAGATCAAATATAAAATGTAGATACAACTATACAATAAGGGAATGTAAAAAAAAAGGCATATAATAAAATTAAAAATAAAGTTAAATAAAGCAGCGCAAGGCAAATGACAGATATAGTGCAAATCAATGAAGTGAACAACAGTGCAGATAAAAGATTTTTAGTGCAAAAAAAAATCCCTTATTAAAAATATCGTATTAAGTCTAATTAAAGTGACAAGTGACAAAGGGCTCAAGGACTGATGAGGTAGTGGAATTACGTCAGTTCCATGCTGAATGAGGTAGTGAGCACACCAATGCTGCACAAAGTGACTAGTACATGCCATCATATAATTAGTGTGTGTGTGTGTGTGGGGGGGGGGGGTCATAGTTCAGTGGTGCCTGGGGCAGAAGAGGGGGAGGGGAGGGGGAGGGGAGGGGGAGGGAGTTCAGCTTCTTGACAGCCTGGTGGATGAAGCTGTCCTTCAGTCTGCTGATCCTGGCCTGGAGACTCCGCAGTCTCCTCCCTGGTGGTAGCAGGCTGAAGAAGCTGTGTGTCGGGTGTGTGGGATCACCTGTGATGCAGAGGGCTTTGCGGGTGAGACGTGTTCCATAAATGTCCTGGAGGGAGGGGAGAGAGACACCAATGATCTTCTCAGCTGCTCTCACTATGCTTTGCAGAGTCTTTCGGCAGGATGCGTTGCAGGCGCCATACCACACAGTGATGCAGCTCGTCAGGATGCTCTCGATGGTGCCTCTGTAGAAGGTGTACATGATGGGAGCCGGGGCTCTGGAGGAAGTAGAGACGCTGTTGTGATTTCTTGGCCAGTGCTGCGGTGTTTTCAGTCCAGGAGAGTTCCTCTGTGATGTGCACAGCCAGGAACTTGGTGCTGCTCACTCTCTCCACAGTCGCACCGTTGATGCCAGCCGGTTCAGATGAGTGTGTGCTCTCCTGAAGTCTACAACAATCTCCTTTGTCTTCTCCACGTTCAGAGAGAGATTGTTGTCACTGCACCACTTGGCCAGGCGGCTCACCTCACTCCTGTAGTTTGTCTCATCTTTGTTGCTAATGAGACCCACCACAGTTGTGTCGTCTGCAAACTTAATAAAGAGGTTGGAGTTGTGTGATTGTGTGCAGTCATGGGTCAGCAGAGTGAAGAGGAGGGGGCTCAGCACACATCCTTGGGGGGCCCGAGTGTTCAATGTGATGGTGCTGGATGTGTTGCTGCCGACCTGTACTGCCTGAGGTCTTCCAGTCAGAAAGTCCAACAGCCAGTTGCACAGCGAAGTGTTGAGCCCCAGCTGAATCAGTTTGTAAATGAGCTGTTGAGGGATGATTGTGTTGAATGCTGAACTGAAGTCTATGAACAGCATTCTGACATATGAGTCCTTTTTGTCCAGATGTGTGAGTACTGAGTGGAGGGATAAGGGGGGGAGGGCAGACTTGATTTGGTGCATGACTAGCCGTTCAAAGCACTTCATGAGGATTGGGGTAAGTGAAACAGGACGGTAGTCATTGAAGCAGGATGGAGATGGCTTCATTGGAACTGGAATGATGGTGGTAGTTTTGAAACATGTGGGAACAACAGCCTGACTCAGTGAGATGTTGAAAATGTCTGTGAAGACATCAGTGAGTTCTGCTGCACAGTCATTCAGTACACGCCCAGGGATGTTGTCAGGACCCGGAGCTTGGCGTGCATTTATCCTGCTGAAGGATCTCCTCACGCTGTCTGCGTCATCACCTGGTCGCCGGGAGGAGGTGGAGTCTTCTGTGCAGTGGTGCTGTTTTGTTGCTCAAAGCGAGCGAAGAAGGTGTTCAGCTCGTTCAGCAGAGAGATGTTGTTGTCACAGGTCCGTGGTGGGGGCTTGTAGTCCGTAATGGTCTGTATCCCCTGCCACAGGTTCCTAGTGTCTCTGCTGTCGCTGAATTGAAGAGCTATCCTCCTGGAGTGCTGTCTCTTAGCCTCTCTGATGCCACGGGACAGGTTGGCCCTAGCTGTTCTCAGGCCCACCTTATCTCCAGCTCTGAAGGCAGCGTTCCGTGTCTTAAGGAGTCTGTAGACCTCCCCTGTCATCCATGGCTTCTGGTTGGCCCGGAAAGTGATGGTTTTTGTGACCGTTACATCATCAATACACTTGTTGATGTAGGCAGTGACAGTCTCTGAGTACTCCTGGAGGTCAGTGGTGTTATTGCATGTGGCAGCCTGCTTAAACATGTCACAGTCAGTTGTGTTGAAGCAGTCTTGAAGAACCTCTGATGATCCTTCTGGCCACACTTTAATCTGTTTGTGAACTGGTTTGGCGACTTTAATGAGTGGTCTGTATGTAGGCATTAGCATGACAGTGATGTGGTCTGAGGCTCCTAGGTAGGGGAGGGGGAGGGTTTTGTAAGCTCCTCTCTGTGTGGTATAAACAAAGTCCAAAATGTTATTAGTAGGCTTGATGGCTTGTGTGGGTTAGCCATTAGCCTAGCCCGGATACCTCCGCGCTTACCCCTCTTCTGCTTCCTCTCACACCGCTTGTGGCGCCTCCGCTGTGGGCGGAGTTTAACTGTAAAAATGCAGTTCTGCCGACATTGAGCAGAAACTCGCTTGAGTGGACCACTGTAGGCGGATAGCTGAGTAAATATTATGCAAATGAATGCAACCATCCAGAGTCAGAGGGCACAACGGCACTGAACAATTAAATTGGTTGTTGCAAGAGAAGACATGTAGCATGATAGAGTTAAGCCCCCTTGAAAATGTATTTTTGGTAACACTTTAGATTAGGGAACAAAAATTCACTATTAAGAGTTTTCCCTCAAACACCTAATTTGCTGCTTATCAATAATGTTTCACTTTATTCTGATGTCCCTTTAACACATTCTGTTGACTACAAGTAATGTTGCACTTACATGTCTAATAACTCTCATTAGAGTATTAGTAATAACTCTCATTAGAATATTAGTAGAGTATTAGTAAACTGGTAGGGTTAAAGTTAGAATAAGTTGACATGTTCTTGCAAAGTTATTTATAGTCAGTAGAATGTCTGTTGGAAAACCATCACAACTAAGAGTTAGAAGATATTAAGCAAACCATCTACTAAAACTCTGATGAACGTTAGTAGACATGTAGGCACCATCAAAATAAAGTGTTGCCATTAATATTAGTAAGGTAGTTGTTTAGTTATGGGGTAGGGTTAAGGGATCTAAAATATGGTTATGCAGAATAAGACATTAATATGTACTTCATAAGTACTAATAACAGCCAATATGCTAATAAAATGCAGCTAATAAGTAACTACTTCCCTAATCTGAAGTGTTAGCACACTGTCTAAATTCAAGGTTCATGCTTGATTTTACTTTCTACATGAAATCATTTTTATATTTTTTTGATGGACATGAAATCAGAAACACAAAGAGGTTATAATTCTCTTGATTTCAAAATCAAGAAAAAGAAAGCTTGAAAAGAAAACCTAAATTCATTCAATTAAATTCATTTTGATGATTTTTGAGGGGCATAAAGTAAAAAAAAAGCCTTAAAAGCTTGGAACAAAATCCTTATTAGAAAACCCTTTTTCATGCCATTGCCTTTAAAACAGAAATCTTCACCAAATAATCAAGGACTGACAAATATTATTGCAATATGGTTCTAAACAACATTTAGCTGCAGATAGAATTTTCCACTTGCTATGTTTAGTTCTGGGAAAAGTGGAGCACTAACTTTGATCATTGAAACACTGGGCAGCAGATGGCTAAGATGTTCGATATGCAGGTTATTGACCCATATCCTGCTGGCTCAGTACCCAAGTGAGCCAAGAGAAAAATGAACCAGTGACCATGCTTTGGTTCTACCTTTCAAAACAAAGCAAGCAGACAGAGGACTGCATGAACTAAAGAAGCTTGAGGGCTGTTTCAAAGTGATATCTGACAACCAGATTCATTTAGAACTAGAATGATTACCAGAAACTTCTCAATGACATGCATAGTCAATAAACTTCCTTTATGTCAAATGACTGCTCTTTAAAACTAAAGTCTCTGGGCAGGAGACAAGTATTGTTACAGAATTTGAAGCCAACAGATGACAATTTTGTTCAAATGACACAGAAATGAAAAGCCTGAATGCATTCTCAAGATTACTTTAATCTAAATGAGTAAACCACTAACAATGAGAGGCATCACTGACCATGCATACGTATTTGGGCAAGGTATTGAGGCGACTGTGTTTGTTAGTGGGTCTCACATCCTCTGGTCAAACAGAAGAGTAGTGACCTTGAGCTGAAAGCTGTTAATGTTCAAACAGCTCTTTAACACCTCCAACCTGGACAGACTGTTTCCTAGCAACCAGCTTCACTTCAAGGGAGAAGAATCAAATAGACTTTTCTGGCCTGGCTGTTATGGGATGCACAGGCAAAGGTCAGCATTAAAGGGTAAGAGTTTTCTAGCCTGCAGTCGAGATGTCTGTTGACATGTGCATCTTAATATTGGACTCTGGATTTGTATGTTCAGATAAAAGGATGTAGGCTGAAATGTTTAATATATATATATATATATATATATATATATGTGTGTGTGTGTGTGTGTGTTATAATGTTTCAAAGTTCTAAGTCAAGGTTATTATGCACACAAGATTTGTTCATTAATCCAGTAGATAATCTGAGAGAAAAATGGGGAAAAATAGCAGCAGAATTTGCATTTGGAGACAAAATCATCTTAAATTTTATGAACCCACAGTATTATATTACCCGAGCCTTGTAAAAAAGAAGTGTGTTTAACTGTATTGAATGTGCACTTGCAGTTTGCTTGAAATATTAAAAGTATATTAAGTATAGAAGTACTTAGTACTTATAGTAAAAGACCGCTTGAGTGAACTTAAAAAGAGAGTAAACTTTCATGACTGTGTTTAAGTAGGCTACACCTTTAAAAAAAATGTACTATGTAATAATGTCAAATAAACTGTAAAAGTGTTACATTAAAGTACATTTTACATATTTTTCATAAACTTGTCATTCTTTAAAGAACTACACTTATTTTGATTGACTAACACACTAAAGCACATCTAAAATACTTTGTTATAATTTTAACTGTACTGTAGTGTGTTATTCAATATTACATTTAAAATTAACATTTTACCAAACTGAAAATTTGTCATTACAAATGTGTAATTCCAAATTTATTTAAATACAAAGTTTTAATGGAAATTACATTTTAGTTTATGATAAATGTTTGTCAGTACATTCAGCAGTACACTTAATATTTCAAAGACAATAGAAGTAATTAGGAAATTACATATAAAGATGTACTTAAGTGTAACCACTGGGTGAAAGGAGTGGCAGGAAGCAAGTGCGAGTAATGAATATTTAATAAAATGAATGACACAGTACATATAGATGAAACACGGGTGATACTTCGTCGGAATACACAGTCCAGGAAGATGCAGGTGAGTGAAGGATGCGAATGGCGGAGATGAGTTGGCAGCAGGAGAGGGTGACACAGGAACTGCGGGGAAGCGAGCCGAAGGTAAGTGATGATGCTGATGGTGATATGCGAAGAGTGGACGGCGTTCCGGTTAGACACGGACATCCAACGCAGAAACACACAAGAAAGCAAACATCAGACGAGGTACATAAAACAACGCTCTCACAAACACAAGACACTAGACAGGCCAGAGATGAGTAATAATGAGTGACAGCTGTTTCTGATGACAATTAGCGGAGACGCCCACAAGAACAATCAGTGCTGACGCGTAACACACAGACTTCACCCACATAGTGAAAAACCCTGAGATCACGGTTTACCAACCGTGACATTAAGTAATACTTCAATGGGAAAAAACACTATATATATATATATATTCATTTCAGTTTATCACAGTTTGCAATATAGAAAGCAGAAGCATGGATCTAATCACAGCTTTTAAACATAACAGGAAGAAATGTCAAGAACACAAGAAGAAAACAGTACCAAAGCTTTATAATAAACAGCACACAATAATAATTTGGAAATATTGCGACCAAACAGTTTAAACAGATTTGGCAAACCCATATTTATGTTTGCGCTCAGAATAAAATAAAAATAACCACACTTCTAAGCAAAAAAAGAAAAAAAAGAAAGAAAAGCTTAATGAATATTGCATGTAAACTGTAGTGAAGAAGTTTGTGTGTAATTAAGTAATCTTACTGTAATTAAGTCCTTACTCTGATTATTGGAAATAAACACATTATTGGTGCATATGTAAACATAGCCAATAACCAACAGTGAAAAACTCCAACACAGGTCTATAAATTCACAGGACAAAATGAATACTAACTAGAAACAGATGTGAAACATAATCAGTAACCAGGGAAACCAACAAGAAAATCATTAGAAACCTATCTAATCATGAAAACAGGAACTAAACCACAAGAATAGTGAAACCAGAAATTAAGGAACAAAACAACGATTTAAAAGCCAAAAGGGAACAGATGACCTGTTACACTTTATAAGAGGAACCTCTTTTTTACAAGACTATGACCATACCATAGGTCTGCACCTGTAAAAAGATACTTGAATGGCCTGAGTTCACAAAGTTCATTCACCCTTTGATAGCTAATTTATTTCAGCTACTATAGCAATGAAGCTCTACTTCATACCCTTTGTTTATACTAGCCCCGCCCTGCCCGGCCCGTTTAAAGCACGGGCTCGCACTGGCCCGACAGTAGAAAAGCGGCTATTGATTAAGTATGTGGTCTGGCATTGTCATGTTTGAAAATGCAAGGTCTTCCTTGAAAGAGACGACGTCTGGATGGGAGCAAATGTTGTTCTAGAACTTGGATATACCTTTCAGCATTGATGGTGCCTTTCCAGATGTGTAAGCTGCCCATGCCACACGCACTCATGCAACCCCATACCATCAGAGATGCAGGCTTCTGAACTGAGCGCTGATAACAACTTGGGTTGTCCTTGTCCTCTTTAGTCCGGATGACATGGCGTCCCAGTTTTCCAAAAAGAAATTCAAATTTTGATTCGTCGGACAACAGAACAGTTTTCCACTTTTCCACAGTCCATTTTAAATGAGCCTTGGCCCAGAGAAAATGCCTGCCCTTCTGGATCATGTTTGGATATGACTTCTTTTTTGACCTATAGAGTTTTAGCCGGCAACGGTTCACTTTAGATATAAGTACCTTTGCAAATACATGTCAAATACAACCCGAATTCCGGAAAAGTTGGGACGTTTTTTAAATTTTAATAAAATGAAAACTAAAGGAATTTCAAATCACATGAGCCAATATTTTATTCACAATAGAACATAGATAACGTAGCAAATGTTTAAACTGAGAAATTTTACACTTTTATCCACTTAATTAGCTCATTTAAAATTTAATGCCTGCTACAGGTCTCAAAAAAGTTGGCACGGGGGCAACAAATGGCTAAAAAAGCAAGCAGTTTTGAAAAGATTCAGCTGGGAGAACATCTAGTGATTAATTAAGTTAATTGATATCAGGTCTGTAACATGATTAGCTATAAAAGCTTTGTCTTAGAGAAGCAGAGTCTCTCAGAAGTAAAGATGGGCAGAGGCTCTCCAATCTGTGAAAGACTGCGTAAAAAAATTGTGGAAAACTTTAAAAACAATGTTCCTCAACGTCAAATTGCAAAGGCTTTGCAAATCTCATCATCTACAGTGCATAACATCATCAAAAGATTCAGAGAAACTGGAGAAATCTCTGTGCGTAAGGGACAAGGCCGGAGACCTTTATTGGATGCCCGTGGTCTTCGGGCTCTCAGACCTCACTGCATCACTCATCGGCATGATTGTGTCAATGACATTACTAAATGGGCCCAGGAAAACTTTCAGAAACCACTGTCGGTAAACACAATCCGCCGTGCCATCAGCAGATGCCAACTAAAGCTCTATCATGCAAAAAGGAAGCCATATGTGAACATGGTCCAGAAGCGCCGTCGTGTCCTGTGGGCCAAGGCTCATTTAAAATGGACTATTTCAAAGTGGAATAGTGTTTTATGGTCAGAGTCCAAATTTGACAATCTTGTTGGAAATCACGGACGCCGTGTCCTCCGGGCTAAAGAGGAGGGAGACCTTCCAGCATGTTATCAGCGTTCAGTTCAAAAGCCAGCATCTCTGATGGTATGGGGGTGCATAAGTGCATACGGTATGGGCAGCTTGCATGTTTTGGAAGGCTCTGTGAATGCTGAAAGGTATATAAAGGTTTTAGAGCAACATATGCTTCCCTCCAAACAACGTCTATTTCAGGGAAGGCCTTGTTTATTTCAGCAGGACAATGCAAAACCACATACTGCAGCTATAACAACAGCATGGCTTCGTCGTAGAAGAGTCCGGGTGCTAACCTGGCCTGCCTGCAGTCCAGATCTTTCACCTATAGAGAACATTTGGCGCATCATTAAACGAAAAATACGTCAAAGACGACCACGAACTCTTCAGCAGCTGGAAATCTATATAAAGCAAGAATGGGACCAAATTCCAACAGCAAAACTCCAGCAACTCATAGCCTCAATGCCCAGACGTCTTCAAACTGTTTTGAAAAGAAAAGGAGATGCTACACCATGGTAAACATGCCCCGTCCCAACTATTTTGAGACCTGTAGCAGAAATCAAAATTGAAATGAGCTCATTTTGTGCATACAATTGTAAACTTTCTCAGTTTAAACATTTGCTATGTTATCTATGTTCTATTGTGAATAAAATATTGGCTCATGTGATTTGAAAGTCTTTTAGTTTTCATTTTATTAAAATTTAAAAAATGTCCCAACTTTTCCGGAATTCGGGTTGTAACACCGTATCTACAATGGATGCAACAAATGCAATGCAAAAAAGTAAACTGATGCCTTGTTCTATTTATGACGTACTGACACAAATTACAAATTATATGCAACAGTCGCATTGTCTCATCCACAGACAGACTCAAGCACAGTGCAGCGCGACGTGACTACTGTCAAGTCCAGTGTATGCACGTTGTAACTCTCATTGGAGTAGTAGACTGCTAGGGTTAAGGTGAGCAATATAAGTTGACATGTTCTTGTAAAGTTACTTAAAGTCAGTATAAATCCAGGGGATGCACTTTACAAAAGCAAGGCATGCTATAGAGAACTTTTTTTTTTTTTTAATTATTAAGAAAATGAGTCTGTGGTATAAACTTTGTTCTACATTGTTACTTAACTATAATTTTGCATTATTGACACACTGTGTTCCTAATTAATGTTGTTCAGTTGCTTTGACGCAATGTATTTTGTTTAAAGCGCTATATAAATAAAGGTGACGACTTGACTTTAGGCAATATGGATTGTTCCTCCAATTGCATTTCGCCATGGGAACAGAGAGCAATATTCTTGCAAGCCCTTCAGATCTTCTAACTCTAATCTTAATGATTTCCCTTGGTCATAGGGGGATTGTTGTCTCAAATAATCTTTGATTCTTGTCTTTAAATAAAATTGAAATAGATCTGCAAAAGCCGAGTAACTCTGAATTTAGCTTTCATTATATTTCAGATATTAAATATCTGAGAGTCACAAGAAAACATCCTTCATTCTCCTTTACAAATTCTATTCGGTGAAACGCTAGTTTCAACAAAGACATTTTCTGTCTCTGCATTCTATTGATCAAACAAAAGAGAAACTCAAAACTGCACAGTCAATATGCTCATCTGCTTTGATCTAAAAATTATACTCTCCAAAAACATCACATGCCTTTGTACTTCTGATCAGGTATCATCATGCGTTTCTCAACTTTAAGACAGCTGGGATTTGACCTTTAGCGGCATATGCTGTTCTTCAGCATCCATGCGAGCAGCAAGCTGTCCCACACGCATACACCCCCATCAAAGCAGAAGAAAGGGGTGTGGATGAAGAGAATGAATATTCATGAAATATTCATGACAGTAAAGGTTTCCGGAGGGACAAGTGCAGGTCTGGCTTTTGAACTCAGCACTTAATCATTTACATGAGGACTGCTTGAGAATTCGGAGGAGATTGCCAGAAGTCCTCCACGATGATGTCGCAGGTGAGGAATTAATCAAATCAAAGCACTTGTGTACTCCAAGTTCCAGCGGTGACCTGTAGCCAATTACATCAAAGACACCACAGGCCTGGCCCAAACATTGAAAGATGGAGGTCAGACAGGTCTGAGGAAGCTCTCACCTTGACCACATCTTCAAAGTCAGCACTGAAACTTGTTCAGCGCACAAGCTAAGCCAGAACCTACTAATAAAGCCAATTGGCCTCACATCCCATTTGTTTACATGGAGAGGGTAGAGTTAATGATTCATATGCAGGCAGACACCAGGGGGCAATCAAAAATTTTTGTTTTCACTTTTAAGGTGAAGTGTGCCACCTTCTGTGGCACACTTGGTCTGACGATATGCATTTTAGTTAAATAAAACTTTACAACCATCTTTACAACAACACATCAAAATAAACATTTTACCTCAAAACTTGAAATGTATTACTATTATATAGTATAATGTGTTACTCTAATTAATTAAGTCTCTGGACCATATTATTGTAAAAAATGCAAGAAATTATTATTATTATTAAAAGTGCCCCTTTTATGCCATTTTGAATATTGCTTTTGATGCAGTGTGTAATGTAGCTGTATGTGAATTAGAGCTGGGCAATAAATAGATTTTATCGATTAACTCGAATGTGTAGTTTACATTGATTTGTTTGAATGAAAATTGGTTTTCTTTTTAACATCTGCCGACGCTCCATTCAGGGTTCCCGTAGTTCCAGATGGGCTCAACCCTCCCCCAGCACGTTTGCCATAGAGACGTACTGCCGAGTGAGAGAGATGTTTCGCCCTACGAAATGAACAAGACCATGGCAGGACAAGCACACCCCGCCAAAAAAGCAACCTACAGCAATGTTACTTGTTGTGCGACTCGCCAAGCTTTACTTTTGTGGCTCGCATGGCAGCAAATAATATGATGACATGATAATGCAGTCAATACAGATATTTCATAAAAACATTAAAATCAATCAGGGCTGTAACATAACCCATTAATAAACTCACGCCAGGTCTACATCGGACATGAGTGAAGCGATCCGACAAAAGACAATATAACCCAGTGATGTTGTCTACACTGGATGTGGCGTGATGTGACACGATCCCCATCAGTAAACGGATGCTCGTTCTATATATAATGAAATGCACTGACACTATGTTCAGATGATTTACAACTGTAGTGTGGTGTCATCAAGTTTAGACAGATTTTTAGCTCAGCGGGGTGTGGCACGACATCTCGCGTCCGGTGTAGACACTGTTAGACATTGTCTGCTCTATTTACAACCCGAATTCCGGAAAAGTTGGGACGTTTTTTAAATTTTAATAAAATGAAAACTAAAGGAATTTCAAATCACATGAGCCAATATTTTATTCACAATAGAACATAGATAACGTAGCAAATGTTTAAACTGAGAAATTTTACACTTTTATCCACTTAATTAGCTCATTTAAAATTTAATGCCTGCTACAGGTCTCAGAAAAGTTGGCACGGGGGCAACAAATGGCTAAAAAAGCAAGCAGTTTTGAAAAGATTCAGCTGGGAGAACATCTAGTGATTAATTAAGTTAATTGATATCAGGTCTGTAACATGATTAGCTATAAAAGCTTTGTCTTAGAGAAGCAGAGTCTCTCAGAAGTAAAGATGGGCAGATGCTCACCAATCTGTGAAAGACTGCGTAAAAAAATTGTGGAAAACTTTAAAAACAATGTTCCTCAACATCAAATTGCAAAGGCTTTGCAAATCTCATCATCTACAGTGCATAACATCATCAAAAGATTCAGAGAAACTGGAGAAATCTCTGTGCGTAAGGGACAAGGCCGGAGACCTTTATTGGATGCCCGTGGTCTTCGGGCTCTCAGACGACACTGCATCACTCATCGGCATGATTGTGTCAATGACATTACTAAATGGGCCCAGGAATACTTTCAGAAACCACTGTCGATAAACACAATCGGCCGTGCCATCAGCAGATGCCAACTAAAGCTCTATCATGCAAAAAGGAAGCCATATGTGAACATGGTCCAGAAGCGCCGTCGTGTCCTGTGGGCCAAGGCTCATTTAAAATGGACTATTTCAAAGTGGAATAGTGTTTTATGGTCAGACGAGTCCAAATTTGACATTCTTGTTGGAAATCACGGACGCCGTGTCCTCCGGGCTAAAGAGGAGGGAGACCTTCCAGCATGTTATCAGCGTTCAGTTCAAAAGCCAGCATCTCTGATGGTATGGGGGTGCATAAGTGCATACGGTATGGGCAGCTTGCATGTTTTGGAAGGCTCTGTGAATGCTGAAAGGTATATAAAGGTTTTAGAGCAACATAGGCTTCCCTCCAAACAACGTCTATTTCAGGGAAGGCCTTGTTTATTGCAGCAGGACAATGCAAAACCACATACTGCAGCTATAACAACAGCATGGCTTCGTCGTAGAAGAGTCCGGGTGCTAACCTGGCCTGCCTGCAGTCCAGATCTTTCACCTATAGAGAACATTTGGCGCATCATTAAACGAAAAATACGTCAAAGGCGACCACGAACTCTTTAGCAGCTGGAAATCTATATAAGTCAAGAATGGGACCAAATTCCAACAGCAAAACTCCAGCAACTCATAGCCTCAATGCCCAGACGTCTTCAAACTGTTTTGAAAAGAAAAGGAGATGCTACACCATGGTAAACATGCCCCGTCCCAACTATTTTGAGACCTGTAGCAGAAATCAAAATTGAAATGAGCTCATTTTGTGCATAAAATTGTAAACTTTCTCAGTTTAAACATTTGCTATGTTATCTATGTTCTATTGTGAATAAAATATTGGGTCATGTGATTTGAAAGTCTTTTAGTTTTCATTTTATTAAAATTTAAAAAACGTCCCAACTTTTCCGGAATTCGGGTTGTACAAATAATTTATACTTTTAAATAAATAAATAACCTAAACCAGCGGCATTACAAGAGGAAAATATAGACTAGAAAATATATTTACACTTGTGCTGTCCTATGTCCATGACACTGACTCACTGCGAAGTTGCCATTTTTAATCTCAACAGCTCTTAACGCAGAGTGTGCACCTGGATGGTTAGATGGATGATGGGCTAGTATATATATATATATATAAGGTAATATATATATTTTTTTATCATCTTGTCTCAGTTATAAATTTGACTGGTAAATAATAAAGAATGATATTAAAACTTGTTTAGAAAATTTTCTATGTCATCTGAATATTGATTTTAAGTAGGGGGAAAAATCGATTTAAATCGTAAATCACAAAAAATCCGGGATTTTTTTTTTTTAGGCCATATTGCCCATCCCTAATGTGAATATAAGCAATCTGCAAGTTTGAAAGCTGAAAGTGCACGATAAATAAAGTTATTCCCTCAAAAGAAAGAATCGACACTGAACAGAGTAAACGAGTTGTCAGTAATTCAATTCTATTAGTGTACCACATCAGTACAACCCAATTAATTTTTTTGTGTTCACGTCATTTTCCAGACTACTGCTTCTCTAACCTCGAGGAGTTCAAAGTGGAATTTAAGAAATGCTTGCTCTTGAAAGCTGGATCAATTCAGTGCCCAGTTAATTTGGGCCAGATTGCTGGACTGAATCACCACCTGTAAGTATGATAAATAATAGATGTTTATATTTTCTACCGAGCGTTCAAAATACAGTACTATGGCAATAGGTGTATGGTTTCTGACACGCGCTGTACGGGGTAGACCAATCACAACAGACTGGGCCATCTGAGAGCAGAGTAGACTCTGCTTTCCACTCGGAAAGTGGGGGGTTTAAAAAGACTGAATCTTAGAACTGCTACGAAAAGATCATTTGAGATTTGTTGGAAAATGAGGTGATATTAAATGCACATTTTGAGAAAATGAAAGCAGTTTTGAACTTGTAACTTGTAACTTGTAAGCATGTAAACCTATTTTAGGAGACACCCAAAACAATATTAGGAACCGTAAAAATGGCATAAACAGGGCACTTTAAATTCTTAATCTTTTCATCAAGTAGACATGCCTTTTAACTGTTAAAATTTAAATAAACCACTGTGACTTATAAATTAAACCAATAAAATTAAAGGGCTCCACAGTACATATTTGTAACAGTTCAGACCAACAAGAAGCTGTTCAAGCACAAAACACAAATTTTCTACAGTTTCTACAGCAAGAAACAGTAAAGTGGTGAACAGAATGACGAATAATCACAGCAGTATAAGTGTTGCTTAGCCCTTAGGCAAGGGTTACACGTGCGAATATCTAGAGAGACACAGAAAGAGGTTTATTTGAGTTTGTTCCTCTGTTTTTCCCTCTTTTAACACAGCTGCTCCATGTTTTACTTATTCTAGGGGGTTCTGCAATGTAGATTAAACAAAACATTAACACATTTCTGGCAATGATAAACTCTTGCCCAGAGGAACTTGTCACGCTGTCTGGTCTCTGTTTCCCTGAGTTTCCACTAGCGGTCTCACTTCCCCATAGGCACCTCACCATAGGCACAACAATTCCCACAAAGCCTTGTCCCTTCATCACAGTAATTGCACTCCTGTTAATTGCACTCAGGTGTCTTCACTTGTTAGTCATTATCCTCCCTATATTAACCAGTCCTTTTCTGTTTGTCTACATGGAGTCCTTTCTTTCCGTCACCCAGTTTCCTCACCTTCCGAGTTCCTGTTCCTATTCCTGTTTATTTATTTATTTGTTTGTTTGTTTGTTTGGATGGATTTTTGGTTTTGACCTCTGCATGTGGGATTCTGAGTTGGATTACCTAAATAAACCCACACTGCGTTTGGATCTCTCGTCTCCTGCGTTTCCCTGGGTCTCCGACTGTAACAGAACTATGCTTTCTAATCACCTGAGTTCCACACTTGCGTACCATTAGGGGGATTGTGTTAATCTTCATAACTTCAATCAAGCTCAGGTAAGTGCCTATACTATTAGATTATTCCAGAGGCATATCTCCATAAATGGATGCACACCAGTGGTGGCTGCTACTTTCCAAGAGTGGGGGAGCACAGATGTCACTTAAATGTGTACTCTGATCTGTTAGCTTAATTTAGGTGTCTGTAATGTTTTGCACTGCACACAGTTTACTTCATAATGATTTTGAGTCTTTTTTGCTTTGTTTCCAGTAATAATTCTGAAATATCCTTGTTTGAAATAATTTGATCCGATGTGATTTATAATCCCCACACAAGGCAGAAATATTTATAAATGATTAACGTTACCATAGTAAACATGGTAAATGCAACCACTTGAAAAAATCAGAAGTGAGCTTCTTATTCTCTACTCTATCACAATCATGTATTTATTTAGTAACATATTTTATCTGTAATAAATCTCGTCTTGAGAATTTAGATCCGCGTAGCGTATGTCATAAAAATATAACAGTGGTTTTTGTTCGGGAGCTTTTACAAAAATATAGAAATGATCTTTCTAAATGTGATGTGTATATAGGCTACTCTGACTACAAATAAACAGAAACAGACTCGACTGAATAAGCAGGCTATGTTCATAACGCTTTATTTCTGTGCGAGTAATTTTCAATCCTGATAAATTTATTAATTATGATCAATGTATCAGTTATTATAGTAAAACATTGATGCTTTTGGATTTAAATATTTAACAAAGCATGCAAAGAAATGTCTGCTTTTATCATGTTATGTGATTGCGCTAGTTCCTGTCAAGTCAAGTCACCTTTATTTATATAGCGCTTTAAACAAAATACATTGCGTCAAAGCAACTGAACAACATTCATTAGGAAAACAGTGTGTCAATAATGCAAAATATCAATAATGCAAAAAAAAAAAAAAAGGTTGTTCCTGAGAAGCATGTAAAGGGCGAGTTTTAGTGAAGCGCAGCGGAGGTTCTGGCCCAATGGTGGAAACGCAGCTCTATTTTGGCATCTGTGTTGCAGGTCTGAGGCTATTAGCCCGGCCCAGCCCATTTAAAGCACTGGATCTCACTGGCCCGACAGTGGAAAAGTGGTCACCTTCAATACCATGACTTAGGTGCCCTTGAGCAAGGCATCGAACCCCCAACTGCTCCCCGGGCGCCGCAGCATAAATGGCTGCCCACTGCTCCGGGTGTGTGCTCACAGTGTGTGTGTGTGTTCACTGCTCTGTGTGTGTGCGCATTTCGGATGGGTTAAATGCAGAGCACAAATTCTGAGTATGGGTCACCATACTTGGCTGAATGTCACTTCACTTTCACTTTCACTAATGGCTACCAGCAACTGTTTGGTTACCAACATTCTCTAAAATATCTTCTTTTTTTGCTCATGAGTAGAAATAAACTCTTACAGGTTTGGAATAACTTGAAGATGAGTAAATGATGACAACTTTCATGTTTGGGTGAACGAACCCTTTAAATAGATATGTACTATCTTCTTCACAAAGAGTTATTCTGACAGACACAGTTCTTCATTAACAGCACCCCAATACCACTGTAAAAATGCAACTACATAGTGTCTATGTATTTGAATGAAAAACAGCAGTCTAAATACATTTAGTATAAATGCACAAATGTTATGCTTAAATCAACACTCAAATTACAAGAAAAGATTATGCGTCACAAAGCTTCATTTAGTTTCTCACCTGAATTTAACACTCATGAATCCAGAGCTCATCTAGCGACAAGCGAGATAAACATCTTACAATCCCAGCACACACCATTGAGGTCATCCTGTGCGTGAGTCACTGCACTGTCAAAAGCAGCGTGTCGCGCTTCAGTGCCGTGACCAGGATGTGACATTAGCTGTTGTTAATCACATATCTTTGTCCATGCTAATTACATCCTAATAATTTGATGCCCAATTGAATCAAGGTTTCTTTTAGCTGAACATTCGGTAAACACAAAATGAGATGGATGTTGGGAGTGGATAAAACATTTAACGAGTGTCAAAATGTACATGTTATGTACTTCACGTGTGCGATTCAGTCTTTAAAAACTGAACAAAATGTGTTTGATAAAATACTGTCTGATTGGTAAATGTTCCCCTTCATTCGCCATTGCAAAGTGGTGGCAAAAGTTAATTTTGAACCCTGGGTAAACCTTATCTTCTCCAGAGGTAGTGTGAATAATATTTGAAGGATGCTGATGGATCATCTGTCGGTTATGACACTTCTCATTGGGTGATGGCTGTAGACACACATCCGCTGACATTGGCAACAGCTCATTCACGCTGGCTGAGCAGGTGGTTGGAGAGCGAGTAAAAGACAGAGAGGTGAGAAAGGTTCTGAGAGTCATCTTTCTCCGCGCTACATTCATCCTCCATCTGTCTGCTTAAGGGTGGTGGGCCAACACCTGGCAGCCCTTATGAGGCGACACAAATAATGGTGCTACTTTGAGAGCTACTTTGAAAGCTACTTGTGAGATTTACAATGTAAAAAAAAAAGTAGTGTTTTACTGCATTATACTAGAATATAAAGCTAGAATATATATGAACTTTTGCTCTGTCACTACAGGTGTCAGAACCGCCATATGCTTATTGCAGGTCTTTGTGAGTGCTGTTGAGGAATTACTGATGCTGTTTGTAAGTTTCGCAGCTGGTACCAAAATGTGAGTGCATTTAGCTAAGCATATTTGTTTTGTTTGTTCAGTAAGTCATTTGTTTGTTTGTTTATTTGAACAAGTACAAAAAAAAATAATAAAAAAAAAATGCATATACATACAGGCATGCATACATATATAAAATTAAAATAACAGCCAAATTAAGTCATGTACTTCTCAGCACAATCTTTCCATATTATTGTAAATAATTCAAATTAATCATGTTTTAAAAGAGTAGGAAGAAGTTCATAAACTTTACAGGTCCTACCCCATTTCTCTATTTTTATCCTTTAATTAAATACAAAACAATTTGATGCTTCACTTATATATACATCTTTACATACATCCTATATCTACCTACCTTCTGTTCACATAAACCTATACATAGATACAGATGCATACACACACATTCCCACCTGTATACAATACTATCAACTCAAGTCCTTTTTGTATTCATTTAATATATTCAGTTTAAATAGTCTTTTAAAATTACTTATTGTTGTACATGATTTCATCTCTTCACTGCAGTTGTTGTTCCATACAATAACTCCTTTGGTTGTGAATGATGCATTGATATTTAGAATTTGTTCTTATAGATTTCTTTTTAAATACAAATGTTCCTCTTAAGTGATGATTGCTCTCTCTCTTTTGAAACAACCCTTGAATACTGTTCGATAGCTGTTGATAATGGCAGGGGCGGACTGGCCATCGGGAGCACCGGGACATTTCCCGGTGGCCTGACGGTCATTGTGGCCTGCCGGCTGCCACTGTGCAGTCGATCAGGCTGATGTGCAATAGGCTGTTATGTAACTGCGAATTAATTGAGAGTCTTATGAATGTACGAATCAGGCAAACCCCACAAGGCACTTATGGTTGACCCTGTCTGATATGAAAGAGCGGGACAGGGTCTGCCTAATGGACACCCTGATTCAGCCGACTGGCCTGTTCGGCGACGCAGTCAATTCTATCGTCGACAGGTTTCAGGAGGCCTGCAAACAAGCGGCGGCGTTCCATAAGTTCCTCCCTCGTCGCTCCCTTGGGGCATCTGGGCGGAAGGAGATGCCCCAGCCGCACCCTAGCTCCTTGCATCGCGAGGCCCAAAAACTCTCGGCCGAGGTCTTCTAAGCCCAAGCAAGATCTCAGGGCAGTTATTGAAGCTAAGAAGTCCTCAGCCAAGAAACCCTGCCAAAAGCCTGGGGTTTCAGAGGGTAGCCTCTGCTGGGGTAGAGCGGTACACACCGCAGTACACAGTGCCCGTCTCGCCTCAGCGCCCTCTGGGGGCCAGTCTGCCAACCCTGCCAGTGTTCCAGGGCGCAGCGGCCCCCAGCGAGCATTGGTCTCAGTATCTTCCGCCCGTGAGCGTAGCGGGGCTGAGACGCTCGCCGCCCCTGCGGGGGTCTCTTACACCAGAAGTCAGTCTCGATAGACTGATTCCCTTAGTAGATTATTTAGCAGCGTGGAAACTAGTGCCAAATGTATCTCGTTGGGTCACTGGAAGCTGTGGGTGTGGGCCCTGAGGGGCAGAGATGTATAAAGTACTAGAGACCCAGACTTGGTGTGCTCTAACAAAAAAATGACTTGAGTAGAAGTTGAAGTGCTCTTTTAGCACCACACTTAAGTAGAAGTACTAAAGTATTCAACATTTTTTGTACTTAAGTATTGCAAGTAGTCTATTTTAAAATTTACTACTCAAGTACTGAAAGTAAAAGTACAAGTATTGTGTTATGTAGTTATTAAAGAAAGTAGTCAAGTTTGAACATTGTTTTTATTATTTCAAATGATTAACCTAAAGGACAATCACAATTCCTTTGACTGTAACTTTTTGTAAACAAAAAACAGATTAAAGGGTTAGTTCGCCCGATTTGCAAAATTATGTCATTAATAACTTACCCTCATGTTGTTTCAAACCCGTAAGACCTCCGTTTATTTTTGGAACACAGTTTAAGATATTTTAGATTTAGCCCGAGAGCTCTCAGTCCCTCCATTGAAGCTATGTGTACGGTATACTGTCCATACTGTCCAAAACATCATCAAAGTAGTCCATGTGACATCAGAGGGTCAGTTAGAATTTTTTGAAGCATCGAAAATATATTTTGTACCAAAAATAGCAAAAACTACGACTTTATTCAGCATTGTCTTCTCTTCCGTGTCTGTTGTAAGACAGTTTAAAACAAAGCAGTTTGTGATATCCGGTTTGCGAACGAATCATTCGATGCAACCGGATCTTTGTGAAACAGTTCACCAAATCGAACTGAATCGTTTTAAACGGTTCGCGTCTCCAATACGCATTAATCCACAAATGACTTAAGCTGTTAACTTGTTTAATGTGGCACTCCCTCTGAGTTAAAACAAACCAATATCCCGGAGTAATTAATTTACTCAAACAGTACACTGACTGAACTTATGTGAAGTGAGAACTGAAGATGAACACCGAGCTGAGTCAAGAACCGTTTCTGTCAGACGCATCCGATTCGAGAACCGAGGAGCTGATGATACTGCGCATGTGTGATTCAGCGTGAAGCAGACCGACACACATAGCGTCTGAACCGAACTGATTCTTTTGGTGATTGATTCTGAACTGATTCTGTGCTAATGTTATGAGCCCAGGTAAACCGAAGGCTTGCAGTCAACGCCAATGACGCCATTACGTCGAGCGCAAAAGAACCGGTGAACTGTTTTCTTCAACCGGTTTATTGAATTGAACTGTCAGAAAGAACTACTGGTGATCCGAAAACCGATGCAACCGGTTCTTGACTCGTGAATGAGTCATTATCTGGCTCGGCTCTGTGTTCATCTCTCTCTTCACAGCAGTTCAGTCAGCCCGCGCAGTCTTCTTAATCGCTTGATTCGCTCATGATGTGCCTGCTTCATCAAACCTGCCATCTACAGTTCTGGCAGTGGTAATGTGGGTTTGTAATGGAATGATGGATTCGTAACATTTTTATAATTGTAACGAGTAACGATGCGGCACATAAAAAAAATATCGGAGTAAAAGTATTAAACTCATCGAAAATATGTACTGAAGTAAAAGTGGAAGTAGGAGAAAAAAATAATACTCTAGTAAAGTACAGATAACGCCTTTTAGTACTTAAGTAAAGTAGTTCTACTTCGTTGCTATACATCTCTGCTGAGGGGGCACAACTGTTAGCAGCTGGTCTCTCAACTGAGGTTGTTGAGACCCTCCTCCAATCCAGAGCTCCCTTACTGAGGAAACTGTACGCCCTGAAGTGGAAACTCTTCACCTCATGGTGCAGAGACCGCCAGTTAGACCAAGCAAACTGCCCAGTTGGTACAGTTCTGGAGTTTCTACAGGCTAGGCTCTCTGCAGGGTTGACCCACTCCACGCTGAAGGTTTACGTGGCGGCCATTGCGGCCTACCACGCCCTTCTCGACGGCCAGTCTCTGGGAAGACACCCCCTAGTTACACGTTTCCTCCGCGGTGCGCTGAGGCTGAGACCTCCAGTACGGTCCCGTATTCCCCCTTGGGACTTGGTTGTGGTGTTAGAGGCAATGTGCAAACCCCCGTTTGAACCTATCCAAGATATCTCAGACAGACATCTCACACTTAAAACCTCCTTTCTGTTGGCTATTACCTCTCTGCGGAGAGTAGGAGATCTTCAGGCCCTCTCTGTGGCCCCTACTTATCTTGAGTTTGCACCGGGCATGATCAAAGCGTTCATATACCCTCGAGCGGGATATGTTCCTAAGGTTCCCTCTGTTACACCATGATCTGTAGTGCTGCAGGCCTTCTGTCCTCCTCCCTTTCGGGAGCCCGACCAAGCGAAGCTAAATTGTATGTGTCCAGTTCGAGCGCTGGATGCATACGTCCACAGAGCTGCCCTGTGGAGAAAAACTGACCAATTGCTTGTATGCTACGGTCCCCCCAAGAGGGGTTCTCCTGCTTCTAAGCAGACTATTAGTCGTTGGATAGTCGAGGCTATCAACGCCACCTATGAGTCCTCTGGTCGTCCCCTGCTGTCGGGAGCCAAGGCTCACTCTACTCGGGGTATGGCGGCCTCCAAGGCCTTCCTAGCAGGCGTATCCATGCTGGACATCTGCAATGCTGCGGGGTGGTCCACGCCCTCTACGTTTGTTAAATTCTATGGCCTAGACATGCCAGTCGCTCCAGGCGCTTCTGTCCTCCTGTCCTGAGCTGTGCTCTTCGGATACACACTAGGCAGGGGTTTTGGTAGTCTGGCGGCGTTGGTACTCGTTTTCCCAAAGCGTTTTTCGACGCAGCTCGAGTTCCTGAAGAGGAACATCTCTAGGTTATGTATGTAACCCTAGTTCCTCGAGGGAACGAGATGCTGCGTCTTGGAGCCATACCCCCGGCACCCCTGCCGGCGCTTGCTGGTACTCGAAGCTGACGCCAGCTGCGTGGCACGTGCTTTTATAGCTTCCTGGTCGCTTACGTCACCCCGCCTGTGACGTCACGCTCTTCCATTGGACTGATTACACACGATATTCAGAGTCGCTCACGCTGGGCGCGTTCCCCAAAGCGTTTTTCGACGCAGCGTCTCGTTCCCTCGAGGAACTAGGGTTACATACGTAACCTAGAGACGTTTTTCCATAAACATAGCACATACAACTATACCGAAACCGGGACTCTAAAACCGTGAAACGAACCGAACTGTGAAAAAGTTGAACTGTTACACCCTAATATTTACATAATCATTTGGTAGATGGACGCTTTCATTCAAAGCGACTTAAAATAGATAAAAATCTATTAAAAAACTTATATATATATATATATATATAAACATGTATATAATGATAGATGTTTTAAAAGAGCACTTTAATGATAAACTAGCACACTGTTTTACATATGAAGATACAGTATATTTTTAGTGCCAAAGAAAATTAATTGACCAGAAATGGATTTTCCATTCATGTAGCCTAGTGTACAATGCTTATTAATTTTGAAGGTGACGAAGGAAGCAACAGTAGCACTCGTGCGGCTAGTACTCCTGCTGTTGAACAAGAGAGGGTGGACAGTTCAGCTTTTGAGTCAGAGCAGGAACCTTCAGGTAAAGTTTAAGTTATAAGCAAAACTAAACATGGCTATGCTCTTTTTTTTTTTCTTTTTTTTTACTCTCATAAAAATATGTGCTTTTATGATTTATAAGGTTATCAGTAGTAGGATTGTGATCATTGGGACATACAATTGATGGCTGCATAATTAATATAGATTATTGAAAGTGCTTATTTCATATTGCAGAGAAACTCAATGTGCAGAGTGAGAGAGAGAGGGGAAATAAGGGAAAGATGATAGAGACAGTGAATGCCTTCATTTGATTATTTTACCCGTCCACAGTCTAAGGATTTTGATTTATTTTTTAAGTATAACACAAAGAGTTTAGCAGTCTGGTGGACACATGAATTGGGTGGTGGTGACTGCAGCAACAGAGGTGGCCTGGGGTGGAGTCAAATTCCCGGCCTGATCTTCTGTCCCAGTCCGCCAATGGCTGTTGATTATTTATTTTATACATAATTTGTGCAGTTTTGAAGTCAACAATATCTCTGAATTTTAGTGCTTTTAATTTAATAAACAGTGTAGTAGTTGGTGCTCTATAGGTGGTTTTATTTACAATTCTTAAGGCTCTCTTTTGAAGGATAAATATTGGTTCAGTGTTGGTTTTGTAAGTGTTTCCCCATACCTCCAAACAGTAAGTAATGTAAGGAAGTATGAAGGAACAATACAATGTTTGCTGATTTAATAGGTAATTGATTTTATATAATATAGCAATTGATTTGGATATTTTAGCCTTAATATAATGTATATGTGGCTTCCAACATAAATTTTTGGGAGTAATAATCAATGAAAAATTAAGTTCTTTTACTCTTTCTATTTCAATATCATTTATCCTAAGCTTTTTTTTTTGTTTGTTTAAAGTTGTAGCACGATTACCAAAAATAATGAATTTAGTTTTACTTAAGTTCAGTGTTAGTTTATTTGCATCAAACCAGCTCTTCATCTTTTGTAATTAATTTTCCACGGTATCCAAGAGTTGTTCCAGATTTTCTCCAGAACAGATTAAATTATCATCAGCAAACAAAATGGTTTTCAGTGTTTTTGACACCTCCCATACATTATTAATATACAAGTTAAACAACAATGGTCCCAACACTGACCCCTGGGGGACCTGGGGGACCCCTGGGGGATACTTATTATATAAGTAACTTTTTAACCAAGAAAGTGCAGTCCCCCAATTCCATATTTGTGTAATTTCATAATCAAGAAATTGTGGTCTACTGTATCAAATGCTTTCTTAAGATCCAAGAGGTTGTCCTATTAGTCCTGAAACCATATTGCTGATCACACAGTATATTATGTTTAGAAATGAAGTTATCGAGCCTTTTGGAGAATATTTTTTCTAATATTTTTGAAAATTGAGAGAGCAGTGAAACAGGTCTGTAGTTTGAAAGTGTATGTTTTTCACTAGCCTTATATATTGGTATCACTTTTGCCATTTTCATTTTTTTCTGGAAAAACCCCTGTTTTCAAAGATTAATTACATACATGCGTTAAAGGTTTAACAACACAACCAATAATACTTTTTACCATAAACATGTCAATACCATTCCAGTCAGTTGACGTTTTACTATTAAATGTTTTAACTATCTCTATAATTTATTTTTCATCAGTTTCCTTAACAAACATAGATTCATTAATATTTACATTCTTGCTTATCACATCATTTATACTGCAAGTCTTTGCAAACCCCTCAGCTAAGCCTGGACCAACTCCAACAAAAAAATCATTAAATTAATTTGCAGCTAAGGTCATATCCGTAACTTCTATATTATCTTTAGTCAGAAAATAGTTGGTGTGTCCCATTTTGCCTTTTTTTTCTTGATAATTTCATTCAGCACTTTCCAGGTATTTCTTGTATAGCTTCTATTGTCCTCCAGTAGTTTACAATAATAATTCTTTTGATTGCTTCTCATGATTCTTGTTAGTTTGTTTTTGTATATCTTGTATTTATTTTCTGCTTCTTTTGTCCTCTTCTTTAAAAATTCATTATATTATACATTTTTCTTCTTACATGCATTTGATATTCCATTAGTTATCCACGGTTTTTCATCAGATTTCAGTTTAACCTCTTTCTTTACTACAGGACAGTTTTTTTCATAAAGTGACATTACAACAGTCAAAAATGAATCATAAGCTTCATTCGCGTTATCTACATAAACATTTCCCCAATCTTGTTTCATTAAATCCTCTTTGAATATATTGATATTTTCTTGGGTTCTGTGTCGGGTCATTGTGTATATATTTTTTTTGTCTTTCCTGGTCCTAGTGTGGCTATATATGTTTGCAAAATCTGGCAAATGGTCACTGACGTCATTTATTATTAAACCACTTTCAATTTTATAGTCAAGGACGTTGGTAAATATGTTATCAATTAATGTAGCACTATTTATTGTAATTCTGGTTGGTCGAGTGAGGTTATACAAACCGATACTATACATCAAATTAAGAAACTTGTAGTTTTGTTGTGTTCATGTGGGTTGAGCAAATCAATATTGAAGTCTCCACAGATAAAAACCATTTTTTTGTTATTGCTATTATTAAATATTTCTGTTATTTTCCCCTTTTCCATTTCAATTTGTACTGTGATGCATTCCATGATTGTATCTAAAGCAAAAGACATTTTATTAATTATTTTACATTGGCATCTTTGGTCAATATATAATGCAACCCCCCACCTTTGGATTGTTTCCTATTGATGATAAACAGTTTGTATCCCTCAATCTCAACCAAATCATGATGTTCTTCCGTGAGCCAAGTTTCTATTATTGCTATTGCTGTGAATTTATTCTGCACTTGTTTTAGGCATCGTTTGATTTTTTTTGAAAGGTTTGCGATAAGGCTCCTACTATTAAAATGTATAACTGATATTGTGCCATCCATTTTTATGTATTTTTTTTAACTGCTCAACTGTGTAATATTCACACTGGCTGTGAGTACCAATGTAAAAATTATTATCTGGGTCAATATCATTTTCAATAGCTTGTGGTTTATGTTCTATATATTTGAAAGTTTCTAAGTTCAGGTTTTCATTTTTAACAGATAAGTTTCTGCCCGAGTTTATCATGGTCATTGTTTGATAAGTTCAGTTCAGTGATATCACTGATGAGAAGCACTTTTGCTGCCTCAGGTGTCGACCCATGTAGTTTGATGAATATTTTACAATTTCTTGCCCATGTTGCCTGGATCTTGTTTTGTTTTCTGAGTATTCATGCTTTCCTGGCGATGTCAGCATTTTTCTTGGTGAGGTGTTCGTTGATGTAAACTTCGGTGCCTTTTAATTTCCTTCCCTGTCTGAGGAGTGCTGACTTTTTCTTTCTGTTCGTGAACCGGATTATTACCAATGGAGTGGCTGTTTTGCTTTTGGTCGGCAGGGTATGACAAGCCTCAATGTCCCCACAGTCAACATGGATGTCTTTGCTGTCCAAAAAGCAAATCACCTGTTGTTCCAGCGACTCCTTCTCCTCCTCGGAGGCTTCACTCATTCCGCCAGCAGTGTGCCCAGCGATTGCAGCCACCGTAGCATAGCTCCGGTGTTTGGTTCTCAGACTGCTGATAACCACATCATTAATTGTGGTGAATTGCTCGAGGTCAGCAACTTGAGTCTCCAGAATAGCGATCTTTCGGTCCTTCTCCAAGCTTTGCCTTTTTAGCATTTGTATTTCCCCCATCAGATCAATGATTTTCTTCTGTTGTGCTGCTACAGTTGAAATCTCCGCCGACAAGAAATCCAGAGATTTTTTTTTTTGATCTCCTTCACCTCGTCGGGTAGGATTGGTTCTCTTACGAGAGTTCTCTCGTACTGCGTCTTAGCTAAGACGCTACGGGAAAAGTCTCTTTTCACGAAATACTGAAGCAAAAAATTATCCTTAATTTTGAATTTTTGTAAAGCGCATTTGCAGCAGTACACAGCCATAGGCAAGATGGCTCGCTCGCTCATTGGCTGCTCTGCGGCAACTGCACAGCCTATCGAGCGCAGGCTGATGCAACATCAGACCAATAATGTCTTCGCGCCCTTCATGCCACTTCCCGCCGAAACGGGTGTGGCCCAACCCTATAAAGGGTTATAAGGCTTACTCACCTGATTTTTCATCTCTTCAGCGAAGCTCACGCATCGCTGGATCACGAAGGAAGCAAGCGCCGTCTGATAGGCATATCAGCGGGACGAGGCACTTCTGAAGCTGCTCGCCTTCCACTGCCGTTCCTGCTGCGCTCTCCGGTGCCTATATCCTTTTTATATCCTTGTGTGTGTTTGCCCTGCGACGCACACTCGTAAAAGAGCTGCGTCTTTTTAAAGATGCCCTCGTGCGGCTCGTGCAGAGCCCCGCTCAGCGAAGGAGACCATCACGTCATCTGTGTCTCCTGCCTGGGTGAGGATCATGCAGCGCTCGCGCTTGCTGACGGCGGCTGCCCTCACTGCGAGCTACTGCCGATGGTGACTCTGAGGACTCGCCTGGCATTCTTCTCCAAGCCTGCATCCTCCGCTGCGCCGCAGCACCAAAAAAAGCGCCGCTCTCAGCGTTTACCGGAACCGCCTCCAGCTCTACCGAGCTCGCCGGTTCTCCCCGCTTCACCGGCCTCCCCTGCATCGCTTCCCGATGGTCAGCGCCCGCTGTCTGCTGCCGCGTCCTCCGAGGAAGTGGATCTCAGGGCCGCGTCGGAGGAAGAGGAAACGTGCTCTCTGCTAGCTTCGGGCAGTGAGGGTTGGGCGAGCTCCGCGGATCTTGCGCCTTCTGCTCAGAGGCCCAGCAGACGAGCTGATATCGACAAAGAGCTGATGCGAGTGCTCACGCTGGCCGCGGCGAGCCTCGGCCTCGTGTGGTCTGCACCAGCGCCCCCTTCTCGTTCCCGGCTAGATGGTAGCTTTCTCCTGGATGAGCGTCTTTCTCCCAGCTCGAAGCACACCCCGTTTCTTCCTGAGCTTCACGAAGAAGTGGCGAAAGCTTGGAACGCTCCATTCTCGGCAAGAATTCGTTTATCTGTTTCACCAGCATTCTCCACACTGGACGATGCTAAAAACAGAGGCTACCAGTCACTTCCGCCGGTGGAACAGGCTATAGCAGCGCACCTTTGCCCGCCCTCTGCTGGACACCGGACGAAGTCGGCGTTGCCATCGGAAGCCTGCCGCATGACGTCATCGCTGCTCGCACGGATCTTCTCTGCTGCTGGGCAGGCTGCGTCTGCGCTACACACCATGGCCATGATGCAGATTTTCCAGGGCGATCTCCTTCGCAAGCTGGATGAGATGGGACCTGAAGCGATCTGTCTCGCGGATTTGAGGAGTGCTTCGGATCTCTCCCTCCGCGCTACTAAGTCCGCTGCACAGGCCATGGGACGGGTTATGGCTTCCGCTACGGTGGCTGAGAGGCATTTGTGGCTAACGCTTTCGGACATCGCAGAGTCTTAGCGTGCTGCCTTCCTCGACGCGCCGCTGACTCCTGCTGGCCTCTTCGGATCGTCTGTCAACGAGTTTGTCGAGAGATTCGTCGAGGATCAGAAAGCGTCACAAGCGTTTAAGCACTTCCTGCCAAAGCGCTCCGGTTCTGCAGCGAGCCGCGCTAGACCGGCCCCACAAAGCTCTCAGTCACGCCCACCGCCTCCAGCTGCTTCATCGCGACAGCATCAGCAACGCAGCTCGGGACCCCGTTCTCGCTCTTCCAGCCGTCGCCCCGCGCCGCGGGAGCCGCAGCAGAGGATTACGGTGAAGCCGGAAGCCCCGAAGTCATCCTAGCACTGCTAGGAAAGTGCCGGTGTACGAGTTCCGCTGCGGCCGAGCTCTCACCCAAGCGCGCTGCTGTTGCAGTTCCAAGAATTGTGACTGTCTCAGCGTCTTCTGCAACGCGCAAGCCTGCACGAGTGCCCGCTTGCCTGCACACAATAGCCGTTATCACGGCTACCCAGATATTTCCCGAAAGGAGTGTTATTTCTGGTGTTCCGGCCACGGCCGATGGTGCTATAAATGTAGTGACGATGCCCACTCCTCAGTGCCCATCTCCATATGTAAGCACAGCCCTGCACACAGGGCTCGCGCCCATAAAATCGACTCAGGTCGGTCGTGCGCGCCACATAGTAAATGTGCCCACTCCTCAGTGCCCACAAACACTATGTCACACACGGCGCGTGGTTTCTGTAAAAACGAAACCCGTGCACGTACGCTCTGCCCAGGCAGACAGCGAGTCGAAAGCGGTAAAATATAACTTAATTCACACCATATTTCTGATATTATCGATCAATCTTAACAGATTAACTTTGATCGTTCACTTTTATTTTATATCCGTGAGTGCAGTACACCTGCAAAGCGTTAGCACTCGTTAGCTTGTCATTAGCGTTTTCATTCGAACCTATCACTGTTTTCTTTTCTCCTCTCCCTCGCTCCAGTTTTTCACAAGTTCATCAAACAACCGCAGTAAGAATATTTCATCAAGCACGGTGAGTAATGGCTTCTCCCGTCATTGTTACTTGCACCTCTTGCCACATGTACGGTTTATCTATCTCTGTCGCTGATGAGGGATTCACATGTGATAAATGCAGGGAAATAGTTAGGCTGACAGAGAAGATTTCAGAATTAGAGACACGCATCCAAACTTTAATTGAGGACAGTAAGAATGTTAGGGCTCTAGATACGGCTTTGGATGCGTCTAGCTCAGGGATTCCTGTACATTGTTCGGTTCCGGAAACAGAGCCCCAGCAGCAGGGCAACTGGGTGACGGTGAGGCAACGTAGTCGTGGGTCAAAACACCGCTCTTCTGTTTCCGAGCAAAACATTAAACAGGTTCTCCCCACTCAGTGATGCACCCACTGAGAAACCTGATGAAAGTGCTCTAGTTATTGGTGATTCTATTGTACGGAACGTGGATATAGAGACACCAGCCACCATAGTCAAATGTTTACCGGGAGCCAGAGCGCCTGACATCTTGGCAAATTTAAAAGTGCTGGCTAATGCTAAACGTAAATACAGTAAGATTGTTATTCATGCCGGCGCTAATGATGTTCGACTTCGCCAGTCGGAAATCACTAAAAATAACATTAAAGAGGTGTGTGAACTTGCAAGCACGATGTCAGACACTGTAATATGCTCTGGTCCCTTCCCTGCTTACCGTGGTGATGAGATGCATAGCAGATTGTCATCACTCAATGGCTGGATGTCTAAGTGGTGCCCACAGAATAACATAGGTTTCATAGACAATTGGACGAGCTTTTGGGGCAGACCTGACCTGTTTAAAAGAGATGGTCTTCATGCCTCCTGGGGTGGCGCCACTCTTCTCTCTAGAAATATGGCAAATAGTCTTAGTGTTTATACTTGACTAACTGGGGCCCAGGTCAGGAAGCAGACAGACTGGCTAAACCGACCGTCTGCTAGCTGCCTCCCGTCATAGAGGTCAGTGAATTCTCAGCACATAGAGACTTTTTCACCTAGATATCACACTATAGAGACTGTGTCTGTTCCCCGAACTAGAAAAAACAAAAAACGTCCAAACCAAGTTAAGATTAACAATATAATTGAGGTTCAACAAATAAAAAACAGAAGCAATTTGGATAAACAAATGATAAAGCTTGGCTTATTGAATATCAGATCCCTTTCTACGAAAACACTTTTTGTGAATAATATGATCACTGATCATAATATAGATGTACTCTGTTTGACAGAAACCTGGCTAAAACCTGATGATTACATTATTTTAAATGAGTCCACCCCCCAAGATTACTGTTATAAACATGAGGCACGTCTAAAAGGCAAAGGTGGAGGTGTTGCTTCAATTTATAACAACGTTTTCAGGATTTCTCAGAGGGCAGGCTACAAGTATAACTCGTTTGAAGTAATGGTACTTCATATAACATTATCCAAAGAAACAAATGTTAATGATAGATCCCCTGTTATGTTTGTACTGGCTACTGTATACAGGCCACCAGGGCACCATACAGACTTTATTAAAGAGTTTGGTGATTTTACATCCGAGTTAGTTCTGGCTGCAGATAAAGTTTTAATAGTTGGTGATTTTAATATCCATGTTGATAATGAAAACGATGCATTGGGATCAGCATTTGTAGACATTCTGAACTCTATTGGTGTTAGACAACACGTTTCAGGACCTACTCATTGTCGAAATCATACTCTAGATTTAATACTGTCACATGGAATTGATGTTGAGGGTGTTGAAATTATTCAGCCAAGTGATGATATCTCAGATCATTATTTAGTTCTTTGCAAAATTCATATAGCCAAAATTGTAAATTCTACTTTATTGTTACAAGTATGGAAGAACCATCACTTCTAACACAAAAGACTGCTTTTTAAGTTATCTTCCTGATGTATCCAAATTCCTTAGCATATCCAAAACCTCAGAACAACTTGATGATGTAACAGAAACTATGGACTCTCTCTTTTCTAGCACTTTAAATAAAGTTGCTCCTTTACGCTTAAGGAAGGTTAAGGAAAAGAGAGCAGCCCGAAAAATGGAGCACAGCTGGAGGAAAACAAAACTAGAGGTATTTCGTATTGCTTGGCGGGAAAGTAACATATCCTACAGAAAAGCATTAAAAACTGCTAGATCCGATTACTTTTCTTCTCTTTTAGAAGAAAACAAACATAACCCCAGGTATTTATTCAATACAGTGGCTAAATTAACGAAAAATAAAGCCTCAACAAGTGTTGACATTTCCCAACACCACAGCAGTAATGACTTTATGAACTTTACTTCTAAAATCGATACTATTAGAGATAAAATTGCAACCATTCAGCCGTCAGCTACAGTATCACATCATACAGTGCACTATAGACCCCCTGAGGAACAGTTCCACTCATTCTCTACCATAGGAGAGGAAGAATTGTATAAACTTGTTAAATCATCTAAACCAACAACATGTATGTTAGACCCTATACCATCTAAGCTCCTAAAAGAGGTGCTTCCAGAAGTCATAGATCCTCTTCTGACTATTATTAATTCCTCATTGTCATTAGGATATGTCCCCAAAACCTTCAAACTGGCTGTTATTAAGCCTCTCATCAAAAAACCACAACTTGACCCCAAAGAACTAGTTAATTATAGACCAATCTCGAATCTCCCTTTTCTGTCCAAGATACTAGAAAAGGTGGTATCCACACAATTATATTCCTTCTTAGAGAAAAATGGTATATGTGAGGATTTCCAGTCAGAATTTAGACCGTATCATAGTACTGAGACTGCTCTCCTTAGAGTTACAAATGATCTGCTCTTATCATCTGATCGTGGGTGTATCTCTCTATTAGTTTTATTGGATCTTAGTGCTGCGTTTGACACAATTGACCACAACATTTTTTTGCATAGACTTGAACACTTTGTTGGCATCAGTGGAAGTGCATTAGCATGGTTTAAATCGTACTTATATGACCGCCATCAGTTCGTAGCAGTGAATGAAGATGTATCCTATCGATCACAAGTGCAGTATGGAGTACCTCAAGGCTCAGTACTAGGGCCGCTACTCTTCACGCTTTATATGTTACCCTTGGGAGATATCATCAGGAAACATGGTGTTAGCTTTCACTGTTATGCTGATGATACTCAGCTCTATATTTCTTCGCAGCCCGGTGAAACACACCAATTTGAAAAACTAATGGATTGCATAGTCGATATAAAAAACTGGATGACGAGTAATTTCTTACTGCTAAATTCTGAAAAAACAGAGGTGTTAATTATAGGACCTAAAAACTCTGCTTGTAATAACCTAGAACACTGTCTAAGACTTGATGGTTGCTCTGTCAATTCTTCGTCATCAGTTAGGAACCTAGGTGTGCTATTTGATCGCAATCTTTCCTTAGAAAGCCACGTTTCTAGCATTTGTAAAACTGCATTTTTCCATCTCAAAAATATATCTAAATTACGGCCTATGCTCTCAATGTCAAATGCAGAAATGTTAATCCATGCATTTATGACCTCAAGGTTAGATTATTGTAATGCTTTATTGGGTGGTTGTTCTGCACGCTTAGTAAACAAACTACAGCTAGTCCAAAATGCAGCAGCAAGAGTTCTTACTAGAACCAGGAAGTATGACCATATTAGCCCGGTCCTGTCAACATTGCACTGGCTCCCTATCAAGCATCGCATAGATTTTAAAATATTGCTTATTACTTATAAAGCCCTGAATGGTTTAGCACCTCAGTATTTGAATGAGCTCCTTTTACATTATAATCCTCTACGTCCGCTACGTTCTCAAAACTCAGGCAATTTGATAATACCTAGAATATCAAAATCAACTGCAGACGGCAGATCCTTTTCCTATTTGGCGCCCAAACTCTGGAATAACCTACCTAACATTGTTCGGGAGGCAGACACACTCTTGCAGTTTAAATCTAGATTAAAGACCCATCTCTTTAACCTGGCATACACATAACATACTAATATGCTTTTATTATCCAAATCCGTTAAAGGATTTTTAGGCTGCATTAATTAGGTAAACCGGAACCGGAAACACTTCCCATAACACCCTATGTACTTGCTACATCATTAGAAGAATGGCATCTACACTAATATTTGTCTGTTTCTCGCTTGTTCCGAGGTCACCGTGGCCATCCAGATCCAGTCTGTGTCCAGATCAGAGGGTCACTGCAGTCACCCGGATCCAGTACGTATCCAGACCAGATGCTGGATCAGCACCTAGAAAGGACCTATACATCCCTGAAAGACAGTGGAGACCAGGACAACTAGAGCCCCAGATACAGATCCCCTGTAAAGACCTTGTCTCAGAGGAGCACCAGGACAAGACCACAGGAAACAGATGATTCTTCTGCACAATCTGACTTTGCTGCAGCCTGGAATTGAACTACTGGTTTCGTCTGGTCAGAGGAGAACTGGCCCCCCAACTGAGCCTGGTTTCTCCCAAGGTTTTTTTCTCCATTCTGTCACAGATGGAGTTTCGGTTCCTTGCAGCTGTCGCCTCTGGCTTGCTTAGTTGGGGACACTTCATCTACAGCGATATCGTTGACTTGATTGCAAATAAATGCACAGACACTATTTAACTGAACAGAGATGACATCACTGAATCCAATGATGAACTGCCTTTAACTATCATTTTTGCATTGTTGACACTGTTTTCCTAATGAATGTTGTTCAGTTGCTTTGACGCAATGTATTTTGTTTAAAGCGCTATATAAATAAAGGTGACATTGACATTGACACTTGCAGCCCACAGTTACTCGCAGACATCACGAGTCCCACGGGACCCGCTCAGCCCTCCCTCAATCGGTTAAGCGCCGGGACGGGGTCGAGGAGGAGCGATCTGCCCGCTGTGATCTGCGCGCTCCCCGCCTCAAATGCCACAGGCGTAACGCCCATGGTGCAGCGCACCCAAGCGCCGCCGTTGCCCAGTCAACAGAGCGCGCTTCGCATCCAGCCCTTAGCCATTCATGCAGATGCATGGTCAGCGCTTCCAGGGGTTTCGGATTGGGTGCTAGGCATTATAAAGAGAGGCTACTCGCTACAGTTTTTTCTAAACTACGATCAAAACAGAAGTAGCACACATACTTCGGGCCGAAATATCAAAACTGTTGAGCAAAGTGGCTGTAGAGCCTGTGTCTCGAGCTCAAAGCGAGTGGGGGCTGTACAGCAGATACTTTCTAGTGCCCAAGAAAGACGGGGGTCTCAGGCCCATACTGGATCTAAGACAGCTGAACAAGGCATTGGTGAAACGGAGTTTCAGAATGCTTATGACCAGGAAGCTCCTCGCGCATATTCGCAGAGGAGACTGGTTCATGTCAATAGATCTGAAGGACGCGTATTTTCAAATACAGATAGCGTCAAGTCACAGGCGATATTTGAGTTTCGCCTTCGAGGGCCAGGCAAACCAGTTTACAGTCCTGCCGTTCGGCTTGTCCGTAGCTCCTCGTACGTTTACGAGGTGCATGGACGCAGCGCTCGCTCCTCTCAGACTCAGAGGCATGCGAGTGCTGAACTATTTGGACGACTGGCTGATTCTGGCTCAATCACGAGCGGAGCTCGTGGAGCACAGGGCCGTTTTACTCGATCACCTCAAGAAACTCGGTCTCAGTGTCAACTGGACGAAGAGTTCGCTGAACCCCAGTCAGACGATACTGTTTTTGGGTATAGCTCTGGACTCACGTTCCATGACAGTTGGGCATTCAGCGCGCAGCGAGTTCTCTCCGCTGCAGCGCGACCGTTTCGCTCAGAGAATGTCAGAAGATGCTGGGTCTCATGGCCTCAGCATCTCCAGTTCTGCAGTTGGGCCTGCTCCGCATGCGCCCCCTGCAGTTCTGGCTGAAAGCGCGGGTACCTGGTCAACTGCGTCTCAAGGTCGATCAGGGCTGCGTTACAGCCCTGAAACCCTGGACAGCAAACGACTGGTACCAATCAGGTGTAAGCCTGGGGACTTCCTCGAAAGTGACGATGGTGTCGATGTACGCCTCCACTTCAGGATGGGGAGCGCTGCTCGAGGGCAGACCGTCCTTTGGCCTGTGGTCAGAAGGGGAAAAGCTCCAACATATCAACTGTCTGGAAATGCTGGCAGTGGAGAACGTGCTGACGCGCTTTTGTCCCCGAATCAAGGGCCGCCACGTCTTAGTCCGTTCGGACAACATGTCTGTGGTGTCCTACATAAATCGCCAGGGCGGTCTCGGGTCCCGAAACTTGTACAGGCTGATGGAATACCTCCTGGTTTGGGCTCAGCGCAACTTGCGCTCGCTGAGGGCAGTTCATGTGCCTGGGCTACAGAATCTGGGTCCAGACAGGCTGTCCAGAAACAACATTCCCACGGGCGAATGGTCTCTACACCCGAAAACAGTCCGGCTGTTGTGGGAGAGATTTGGCAGGTCGGAGGTGGACCTCTTCGCGTCCCACGAAAACGCTCACTGCCCCCGTTCTTTTCCAAGAACGAAAGCGCGCTGTCACAGAGATGGCCGTGCTGCCCGCTTTATGCTTTCCCTCCCGGCTCCCTCCTTCCACAGGTGATAGAACGGGTGAGAGAAACGAGATGTTCAATACTGCTTGTAGCACCTTTTTGGAAGAACCAACCATGGTTCCCAGGTTTGATGCAGTTAGCAGACATCGCCCCATGGCCAGTGCCGTTGAGGAGGGACCTCCTCTCGCAGGCCAGTGGCTCGATTTGGCACCCTCAACCGGAGTTGTGGTCCCTCCATGTGTGGGCGCTCAACGGTTACCCGCTGATCTCTCAGTGGGAGTGCTAAATACCATCACTCAGGCTAGAGCTCCGTCGACACGACGGCTGTATGCCTCGAAGTGGTTGATGTTCTCCAGCTGGTGCACAGCTCGGGGATGTTCACCCCTTAGTTGTGAGGTTCTCTCCTTCCTACAGGAGCTGTTGGATAAGGGCAGAGCCCCATCCACGCTCAAAGTTTATGTGGCGGCCATCGCAGCGTTTTCTGAAACAGCGCTCGGTCAGTCAATAGGAAGGAACGATTTGGTCATCCACTTCCTTAGAGGAGCTAGGAGGCTGAATCCTCCCAGACCTCCGTCAGTCCCTATATGGGACCTCGCGGCGGTTTTGGAGGCCATTGAAGGGTCCCCCTTTTGAGCCTATCCAATCGATTAGCCTCCAAATAAATCAGGTGAGTCAGCCTTTTCGAGCTCCTTTTATAGGGTTGGGCCACACCCGTTTCGGCGGGAAGTGGCATGAAGGGCGCGAAGCGCCCTTATTGGTCTGATGTTGCATCAGCCTGCGCTCGATAGGCTGTGCAGTTGCCGCAGAGCAGCCAATGAGCGAGCGAGCCGTCTCGCCTATGGCTGTGTACTGCTGCAAATGCGCTTTACAAAAATTCAAAATTAAGGATAATTTTTTGCTTCAGTATTTCGTGAAAAGAGACTTTTCCCGTAGCGTCTTAGCTAAGACGCAGTACGAGAGAACTCTCGTAAGAGAACCGAGGTTACGTTAGTAATCGTGTACAATTTTTCTTAGGCGGCATATTCCAGTTCTCCTTGCAATTCTTTTGCCAAGACGTGGAAGAATGTCTAAACCTAACCAGCCCTCTTGAAATTATCAAGAAAAAAAGGCAAAATGCAGTTATGCTGCAACATACACATCATAAAAGCTGCTAATCAGGACCTTATCATTATTCCTTTTGTTTTGTATCTAGGTTCAGTGTTAAAAAATGACAGTGTGACCACTTAGTGAACCAGGGCTAAATTAATCATTTTCTTTTTGGTCCAGAACCAAACTACAATTGTGAACCCACCCTCATTGAGGAATTATAAGTAAAAGTTAAAAAATTATAAGTTATTTATTTAAATAAATAATGTGAGCAATATGGACATATGGTTGAGGGTCTGCATTGTTAGTGAAAAAGACCCCCATGTTAAACTGCTGTTAAACAGTTTTTAGAAATGTAGAGATTTGAATCAATGTTTAATTAGATTGCAAATATGTCAATGGTTATTTCCTCCACCCACATGACCATGGTTAAGCCCTTTTCCTTTAGAATAATGCACAGTGATAAATTCTCCCTTCTTACTGCAGATTCATGTAAGGTCGGCAGATTTTATTTGGTCTTGATTTTGGACTCATATTGTACTTCTTGCTGTTCAGTATCAGTGTCAACATAGTGGCAGTGATGGCTATACACACACATTTTCCTGGCTGAGTTACTGTCAACAAGGGTGTTGCATGGTAATTACTGCCGATCCTGTAAATGCCAGACACAGCTCTTATCCAATACTAAATGACTTCAGCCAATAAGAGTGCTGTAATTACCAGGCTATAAAAAGAGTGATGGGCCATTGACAACATACAGACTGTTCTACTGCTGTCAAAACTGTTTAGCCCTCAACTACTGACCTCCTCAGTGTACTCATTGCTAAGAGACCTCACACTCTTATATGTCCATCAGCAGAGATGTGTGAGGCCTTGAAGTCAGCAGTGGCAGACATTTGATCGCTGAGTCACATGACCTGGAGTGAAATGCATCCCACTCTGTGTGAGACGTGTCAGTTCTAGAGAGACCGGGTCCGCAAGGCTTTAACACACTGAGCTTCAGTAGTGCCTTTGTATTTACGACTCCATTAAGCACAAGGATATGACAGCATGTTAATATGGCCATCCTTTGACTTTGCTCATCCAGATTTATCTAGCAGTCGCTGTAGTTATTCAAGGCGCTAACAGAGTCAAACTGACAAAAACCCTTGTAATAGCTCAAGGCTAAAATGGATGGCATTCAGTCAGTGCTAACAATTCTTGATGCCTAAAGTAAGCCTATTAATACTTGCCTCCTGCGTGTGACACATCTGCCTGCACATGCTAAGACGTTAATTGATTAGCTTCAGTATGATCACTATCTACAACATTCTATTAACACCTCTATCCATGTTTCTTTGAAACAGCGTAAGATGCACATCCATGGGTAGCTTAAATCTCATTAAAAAAATTACACTGACGTCAAAACTTTTTTTTTGTGAATTTTACACCAAAAAACATGATAGCCTATTGCTTATTATATTACTCATTGTGATCAGCAAAATCTATTATCCAGTCATGTTCCAGCCAGCCCTTATCCTAAGATAACTTCTTCACTGAACCCTGAGCCTTAACTCCTATTGCTAACCTTAACCTGTAACTTCCAGTATGCAATCCAAACTCCAACCCCTAGTTCCTTCTCTGATAGTTAAAGGGGCAATAGGTGATTGTCTTCAGAAGTTTTTTTTTTGTTATACTGGTTGAAAGTCTCTTCACATCCCAATAGCCATCATTAAGTTAAGTGGTTTAAATTTATTTATCTGTATTTATTCTGTGGACCAAGAAATGTACGTCCAATAAAAAAGCTTGGTCCGAGCGTTTTAAATAGCTTTCCTACCTGCCTGTCAATGTATGTATCTGCATACCTCTGCGCACACTGTTCGTGCAGACAGAATACTTCATTAGCGCATTCTCGCACGCTGTGTAGACAGAGCTAGAATGGCAGACAAACATCAACAACCCGGTCTTCCTTCCTGGTATTGTAGTACTTTTAAAGTTTTCTCACTGGTTAATGACACATGATGTAGCCCATTGGTTCCCAATTCTAGTGCTCGCGCACATATTTTGCATGTCTCGCTTAGTTAACACACTAATTTGTATTTGTATTATTTGAATCATACAAAAATATTTTTTTAATGAATTAAAAAAAAAAAAAAAAAAACTAAGGTCCATCTCTAAGCCAATCCCAAACAGTCAATTGGTTCAAAACCAAGCAGCTTTTTTTATCAACACAGTGAATCTGCATGGCCAACTTGAACCTTAAGCAAATAAAAATGAGGAAATGTTTCACCCTAATGCGAAATTCCCAGTTGTGCAGATTCCTATTGAAATGACTCAATAATGAATGTGAACATTTGTTGAACAACAGTAAATGTGACTGCACCTTAAGTATGTAGGTCTGGAACATTTAGTAGGGTGAAACAAATCATACAAAAACGTGATTTGAGATGTACAAATTTGACACAAATTTTCCAATATGAGAAATAGTGAGAATTTACCGTAAGAATATGTCGGTCTTCCACACATACCTAACCCCAGCCTTTAATGTCCTACCCGATTCCTAAAATCAACCTCTAATCCCAATAACCTCATTCCAAACTTTCCACACAATCTTTTTTCTAATCCAAACTCCCAACATCTCGATCTTATTGAGAAATCTACACATTCTGCCAGTGTTGGTGGTAATTTGTTGATTAGTAGCCTTAGTTCAGAAACCGACACTTATAATGGAAACTAAGTGTCAAGGTTAAAACTAAAAGTTAAGATGCATTTACATTAGTGAAATTTGTGAATACAAGATCTATTGTCAATATGAAACACAGCTCACACACAAGTCACTTTAGAATCAAGCAGCTTGTTTTGTTGGTCCACATGGCGAATTTGGGTGACCAACTCGAACCTGATGCAAAATATATGTAGGGAAATCTATTACCCTCATACAAAATGCCCAAATGTGTGGATTCCTATTGAAATGACTTGATTTTGACTGTGAACATTCGCTGAACACCGTGACAATTGGCTGTGACAATGCAACACAGTCTCACTCCCTACTCGTCAAATGTCTGACGCATGGTCAAGGGATCTGGCATCACTTTTTTTGACGCACTGGGTATACCTTTGGCGTCATTTTTCAACGTGCAGGTAACTCCGATAGACTTCTATAGAACTCAACAGCGTTTAAATTTGACGTCTTGGGTAAGCACAAGACTCGTTGTCTGCCTTGTATGGGTCGAGACTAAATAAATTAAAAAAAAAAAGAATAGGCTACAAAAAATTATATATGACAGGGCGAGTCAAATGGCGGCCTCCAGATCATTTTTATCTGGCCCTCCAACTTGCTTTTGAGGTTTAAAAATCCTCGCAATCTGTTATCAAAGTGCTCTCTGTGCAAAGGCTTAGCGCGTTCATCAGTGGTGAGTTTAACACCACTCAACTGCAGGTAAAACAGCATTCAGCGGTGAGTTTGACCAAAGCAACGCTCAACTGCAGGAAAAACGGCATTAAAAGGTGAGTTTAACAACGCTCCAAGGCACGTGCAAGTAAGCCGTTTAACCGTTTTCTTACAACCCATTCTCCCTTATCGCTTATTCAGAGTTTATCACTATGAAATCACGTTCAAGAAGTCTCATTCAGCCCACATCGCGATACTTGCCATTAGTTTACATGTGCCACAGGTTCGGTGAGTAGACGTAAATACTCTCTTTTAATACCTGTTATAAAATGTATTCTGTCTTTATTAATCAGATTAGCGCCGTATTGTTTACTCGCTGTATTATATCAGTCATCCGAGGCTGTCTTTGAGTTCCATTGCGTTTAACTAAATGAACACACCTGCTAACTAGTGTGATTAAACTCTATCGGTCATGTGAAGTGACATAGACTTTCAATATATTTATTTCAGGTTCAAAGCTGTAAATTTGTAGTAAAATCATGGTAACCACGACACGTACAACAGTAACAAATTAAATTTGAAGTTAAAACCCAGGAACGGGACATTTACCATGTTTTTACCACAGTAACTGTAGTTTTACTATGGTATGTTAATAATCAATACAACAATGCAATAATCATCAAACTGACTATGGTTGTACAACTGTAATGGTCGTTTTTTGATGTGCTTTTATATGACATATCACAGTGATCACATTTACTGTACCATGCTTTTGATATCTTTTTATGTAAATCCAAAAAAAGTAAATAAATAAAAGGACACATTTTTTCCCCTCTTGCAGTTCATTCATATCAGTTTAAATTTAAAATATTTTGCTCACAAAACATTATTAAAATTCTGTTTATAATTGTATTTTATTCTACCCCCCCCCCCCCCTTTCTTATTTTTATTATTATTGTTTTTTTTTAGCTGAAAAGATGTAAAGGAAGCAGTCATCCATGTGGTGTTTCTGGAGAGGTATTCCTTCAGAAATGGAGAAGACAGAAAGCTGCGGAGGCAGACATTCGCAGCAGTAAGTCTGTGATAGTTTGACCTTTTTTATCAAACTGCTGTTATAAATTGCACCACATTTGTTGTTTCTTAAACTTTTACACTGTCCAAATACCCACACTTTCCATCTTTGCACTTGACCACTTGAATATTTATTTGACGTAATTCCTGTGTTTAGCCCACGTGTTCGAGTGAGCTTGGTGACCATAATTGTGTCACAATAAACTTTTCATGACCTGATAGTAGTGGTTCCCAATCCTGGTCCTGGAGAGCCCCAACACTGCATGGTTTTGGTGTCTCTCTTATCTGACAAACACACTTTTGAGGTCTTGGAGTCTACACTGATGAGCTGATGAGTTGAATCAGGTGTGTTTGAACAGGGAGACATATCAAATATGCAGTGTTGGGGTTCTCCAGGACCAGGATTGGGAGCCACTGCCTAATGGGACACACTTAAGTGTTTAAAGAGATTTTTTTTTTTTTTATTAATCTTTTTTTAATATTAAGATTTTTATTTTTTATTATTCAACTTTGCATTTTAAAATAAATTCTAAATCTCCTTTCATTAGTCCCTATTACAGAGGGCAATTTAATTTTTGGTGCTTCTAATTAAGTGAAAAAATTATTTTCAATATCTAATTATTATTATTAATATTTCACATACATTGGAAAGGTTTCCGTGACCCCTTGTGAGATCTCGGCAAAAAGTCTCACAATTTATTCCAAAGCTTGATGCATGATGGGATACACTAAGCCTGGTATAGAGCTCCGGAGCGGTATTGGAGATAGTGTGGGTTTAGTGTGCATTAAGGGCACTGCGCTTTGGCACTATTAAGACTTGCTAAGATTAAGATCAGCTCTTCCCAGGTACATTTGTTTAGAATATTTTTGAATCAACATTTACTCATCAAATGCTCCGGTCTGAATCTTATTTTAAATTAACTTAACTATATGTTTAATGAGCAATATTAATTGCACACAGAGTAAGTAGAGATTATCTTGTTTTTCAGAAGATAAGGAAGACCAAGGAAATGATTTGCTCAGGATGAGGAATGACGACAGCCATCTTGAGCCCAAACAAAGACAGAAGTCCACTGGTATGTGTGTATTGAAGCAATGCTGTGTTATGTGTTACAGCACTTTATGATTTTATTTCACAGGACTGTTCATGTCAGCCGTATTTATTCTTTCTAATATGTTTTTTTTTTTTTGATACAGCTATTACAAATATAGCATGTTGGCAAAGTGTGACTGGAACATTTTTAAACCTAAGTTTTAAAAAAACACACCACCTGTTTGTCTTAAATAAAAGAATACAAGTTTTATAAAAGTGGTTTACATTATTTCATTGTTTCATAAATGTTTTGTTATAAATTGTGGATTGATAGTTGATTGGTTTGAAGCCAGGCCTTACACTGCACAGACTAAAACACATTTGTGAGAGTAGTCAGGAACTTGGAGATAGATTCTAGAGGAAAAAGACACATTTACTGCAATAATAGATGAATTATAGAGGCAAAATTTTCTGTCACGTGCTAAGGGGTGTCTCATGAGCAAGTCCTTTGCCTCTAACTTTTTCTTAATTCTTGCAGAATGAATTTTTATTGCAGCATTTTAATTTGTACAGATGGTCTCATCAGCCAAATGAGGGGTTTTGACCAAATAATGCTCTTGAAAGGAGTGAAAGAAGAGGATGTGGTAAATTGTCTTCAGAGAAAAAGCTTCTCAAAAGGTCTTAAAACAGCTTGAATAATGGTAAGTGTACAGTACTACAAGGGTAATAGTTGCTCACACTGCTAAAATCACACAGAACATTAAACATTTCATCACTCATCTGTGTGAACTGATTAATTTATGATATTAATGAATTTTTGATCCATTATTATTTTCCTTGAATCGTGCTTGTCTTGATGCTACTTTATCAACTTCATAGTCTATGCTTCAATAAAATTAATATGGTGAATATTGTGTTGAAAATTCTTGGTAAATTCATAATTTTACTAGGTAGGCTCATATGTGTTTATTCTACACTTGAAAAACTACATTTTATTAATTACCAGGATAATTTTTTACTTAAGACATAAATTTTTTTTATCAGATTAATGACATCTGGAACAACAATACACCAGAAAGTTGTTATTATTGTATATATTTAATCACAAATATGCCTTTTATATATATATATATATATATATATATATATATATATATATAAGGGGAGTTACTAGATTTATTATTTTGAAAAGCCATTTGCTTTATTGATACAAACACTCGAGGGATAACTGAGAATGTAGCAGGAATGATCAACGTGGATCTTGTACTGCAATAAAACCAAGAGCATCCACATTACTGGTCTCCAGTACCTGAGGAGCAAGATAAGGGGGTGAAGGAGGACCTTTTTACACTGATTGTTGCTAATTAGTTTATATATAAAGTATTCTTTTATATATATATATAGTATTCTTAGTACTCCATGAATTCTTCCTTGTGTAATAGTGAAGTATCACAATGTGTATGCATTGTCCTTGATTACTGCTTAACAGTGGGGAATAGATAATGGCAAGTTGTTGCAGGTTTATCCATTATATTTATTACTGTTAACTTCAAAAATAAAAGAAATAATCTATTTTTATTATTGAATCATTTCTTTCTAATTTTCCATGTTTCATCAGATGGCCTCACAATGTCCTGTCAAAAGGTATAATAGCAATGATGTCAGAATAGAAAACAGAGGACTGTGAAAACTGTTAGATATAAATGTGACTCAACTCAGTTTGTTGTCCATGATGAGGAGAACACATATATGTAGGTTTCACTGTCCTTCTACCCCCAGGGGCCCAGTAGCACCCCCTGGAAGAGCCCAAAACTGTACATTTCAAATGGCTGTAAATCAGAGTCCAATTAACGTATCAAAGTGAAAATGGGCAGGATTATTACGTATGCTATGCTGATAAAAAAATGTCGGGGACAGTTTTCAGAAATAAATGGAAATGTGTCATAAAGGCATTTTAAATATTGCTCACTCTAAAATACCAAATTTCACTCTGTCTTTCAATTATATCATAAAGGTTTACACAATGAAAATATTTAGATATCCAGTTTTCCATTAAATATATTATTTATTTCATTTTGTCAATAAAACGATTCAAACTACATTACCCACAAGCCTCCATCATTCTATCTATGGAAAGGGAAAACTAGGTGCTTTTTTTGTAGTTCATTGAAGTTATGCTTAGGGTTAGGGTTAGGATCTCACTAAAGAGGTAATTTTTCTCAACATATTAACCCTTGATTGTTAACTTAATCTATTACTAATGTGATAATAGCAGCAAAACGTACTTTTGTAACATGATGCGCTGTTTAATATGGGTTAAAAGTCCAACCACAGACAATCCTGCGGTGACAAGGGACAGCGGCGTCACGCCTCCTTATCCATTTATGACCGATGTCTTTCGTTTTTCGGCTGAAGGGATAGATTGGTTAACAATCAATAACATTTGCTACTTATTAGATCGTGTTTTATTAACGTCTACACCTTCCTCCAACAATAATGCAAATGCTCTAATTATTGTTGTTCAGCTTGACAAAAATTGGGCAATATTGATGAGCACATGGCCAGCATTCGCAGTTCTATCTAACCGATTTCTCTCATTAAATATAAGATTTTTTTTTCAAACACAAGTGCATTTTATAATCAACTGATGAGCTTCTAACATTTACATTGTATGTTATGTTGTGTTTTTAAGTTATAAAAATTATTCACTTTTGTGTTTCTGTGATTTGCCATTCTCTACCATTTGAACTCTAGCAATAAAAACGATATAAAAACGAATTCAAAGACAAAGTGCCCATATAACTGCACTGCATCCTCTGTCAATAAGCTTGTTTTTGCCACTATGAAGAATAAAAATACTTTGTGATATGTCTCCCTGTTCAAACACACCTGATTCAACTCATCAGCTCATCAGTGTAGAATCCAAGACCTCAAAAGTGTGTTTTTCAGATAAGAGAGACACCAAAACCATGCAGTGTTGGGGCTCTCCATGACCAGGATTGGGAACCACTACTATCAGTTCATGAAAGGTTCGACACACTTATGGTCACCAAGCTCACTCGAACACTTGGGCTAAACACAGGAAATACGTCAAATAAATATTCAAGTGGTCAAGTGCAAAGATGGAAAGTGTGGGTATTTGGACAGTGTAAAAGTTTAAGAAACAACAAATGCTGTGCAATTTATAACAGCAGTTTGATAAAAAAGGTCAAACTATCACAGACTTACTGCTGCAAATGTCTGCCTCCGCAGCTTTCTGTCTTCTCCATTTCTGAAGGAATACCTCTCCAGAAACACCACATGGATGACTGCTTCCTTTACATCTTTTCAGCTAAAAAAAATAATAATAATAAAAATAAGAAAGGGGGGAGGTAGAATAAAATAGAATTATAAACAGAATTTTAATAATGTTTTGTGAGCAAAATATTTAAAATTTAAACTGATATGAATGAACTGCAAGAGGGGAAAAAAATGTGTCCTTTTATTTGGTGTGTCCTATTATTGGATTTACATAAAAAGGTATCAAAAGCATGGTACAGTAAATGTGATCACTGTGATATCTGTCATATAAAAGCACATCAAAAAACGACCATTACAGTTGTACAACCATAGTCAGTTTGATGATTATTGTATTGTTGTATTGATTATTAATATACCATAGTAAAACTGCAGTTACTGTGGTAAAAACATGGTAAATGTCCCGTTCCTGGGTTTTAACTTCAAATTTAATTTGTTACTGTTGTACGTGTCGTGGTTGCATGATTTTACTACAAATTTACATCTTTGAACCTGAAATGAATATATTGAAAGTCTATGGCACGTCACGTGACCGATAGAGTTTAATCACACCATTTAGCAGGTACGTTCATTTAGTTAAATGCATTGAAACTCAAAGACATCCTCGGATGACTGATATAATAAAGAAGACAGAATACATTTTATAACAGGCATTAAAAGAGCGTATTTACGTCTACTCACCGAACCTGTGGCACATGTAAACTGATGTCAAGTATCGCGATGTGTGCTGAATGAGACTTCTTGAAATTGATTTTATAGTGATAAACTCTGAATAAGCGATAAGGGAGAATGGGTTGTAAGAAAACGGTTAAACGGCTTACTTGCACGTGCCTTGGAGCGTTGTTAGCGCCGTTTTTCCTGCAGTTGAGCGTTGCTTTGGTCAAACTCACCGCTGAATGCTGTTTTACCTGGAGTTGAGTGTTGTTAAACTCACCGCTGAATGCTGTTTTACCTGCAGTTGAGTGGTGTTAAACTCACCACTGATGAACGCGCTAAACCTTTGCACAGAGAGCACTTTGACATCAGATTGCGAGGATTTTTAAACCTCAAAAACAAGTTTGAGGGCCAGATAAAAATGATCTCTGTCATATATAATTTTTTGTAGCCTATTCTTTTTTATTTTTATTTATTTAGTCTCGACCCATACAATTCAACGAGTTGAGGTGTGCTGACCCAAAACGTCAAATTTAAACACTGTTGAGTTCTATAGAACTCTATCGGACTAACCTGCATGCTGAAAAATGACACCAAAGGTATACCCAGTGCATCAAAAAAGTGACGCCAGATCCCTTGACCATGCGTCAGACATTTGACGAGTAGGGAGAGAGACTGTGTTGGACAATACCTGTAGGTTGTAGGACCGAAGTAGGAGGTAGAGCCAGCCGGGATCCGATACCATTTTCAAGACCTAGTTATGACCGGTAGCTTTGCCAAATACTCTGCAAAATACTATTTAAATATTACTCCTGCAAATTCTACATCTCTGTGGGTGACGGGCGCAGATGCGCGGGAGCTCGCTGTTTTGTAGTCTCTGCCGTGTGTCACTATATGAGGACACGAACGCATAAACCGTCACTTCATGAGAATTTACCGTTTCATTTGAGAAAACTGTCATATCATAAACACAGACACTCAAAGATCTTCATGGCGAGTAAATTGACAATATTTTAAGCTACTGTTGTAGCCTACTGTAGATTTAGCTATTTCTCTATGTAGTAATAATAATACGTCTCTATTAATAATAATAATTATGCCTAGACGGTTGCTTGTTTTTTACTTGTTTTGTTGTAAAGAGATTATCTGATTAATATAGAATTTTTTTATATTCCTTGACTTATTTGTTGCAGTTTTTTATACAGTTATATTGTAAGACTAAAATACCTTTTTTTTAGTTTGCTGTGTTAGATTTTTGGCTGCATTTGAAGTTCTTTTTCGCTTAAGAAAATAAATAATATACCTGTCAAATTCATGTCAGATAATAAAAATACTGTAATAAATACAGTAGTTCACCATGTATTTGTTCATGTTTTATCAAGGGATAAGTCTGAAGCATACCATAAAATATTTCTAGCAATTTACACAGGGCTAGTAGTATATACAGCTGTATATACAGATACACACCCAGGTATCGGATCAGTACTCGGTATCGGCCGATACCCTGAGCCCAGGTATCGGAATCGGTATCGGGAAGAGAAAAAGGGTATCGGAACATCTCTAGTTTGTATAAGTTCTATGAATGATTGATAAAAAGTCCAGTTTTATGAATTGCATTGTTTTAGAGCTGCTAAACATGTTCTACTTACATGCAAATCACATTTTCATATGGTATATTATAGCACGGTGTTGCTTTGTTATTATGCTACACATGTGTTGTGTGCGTCTTTAATCCGAGGGAATATTCTGAAAGCAGCGCCTCACAACTCTGTGGTTATCAGTCATACAGCAGCTGCTGAAACATTCTAAGCTCTGAGTGAGGCTGAAGAGGGAGAGCAGAGGTAGACTGGAAGCAGATTTGTTCCAGTCATTTATCTTTCAGGTGTGTGCACCCCAGTGGCCACCGGGCCCCAGCAGTCTGGATTTGCCGACTGGATGTGTCTGCTTCATGCTCTGCAGAGCCTCATCAAAGACCTCTCAAGCTACGGAATCACTACTCATCTGCTATTTTACACAGAGGTTACCTGAAGACCTCCCAAATACATACACAGTATGTTAGTTGAATATGTCACTTGCAGGAAATATGTGCCTGTCACATATGTGGCTGTGTTTAAATTACAAAGAAAAATTAACAGCCTCAGCACTGCAAGGTAAGGCTACTGTACTTTATTGCTCTAATCACCTGAAATGAACCCCCAAATCGCATTACGATTGTGTTGTTCAGGAGAGCATGGCAGCTTGTAACTGAATAAGGAAAGGCAATGGCGGTTGCTTTTCTATGCGACTCAACAGCTCATAGGGGCCGTGTGCAGATTAAGAGAAAATTAAGTCATCCTTCCCAGAACACAAGGCCTACATCAGCAGCGTGGGAGCCCTCTTGACATACTCCCAGAGGACGAGTTCGGCAGGTTTTTAAGGTAGCTGTGATGCACCGCCGCTGCAGCCCAGTCACAGCACCCAAGAGACTCTCCAGAGATTCGCTTCAGAGGCTGTCCAAATCAAGTGCATTTCACGGAGCCAGAGCGAAGAACAAATTCATCAAAACTGTTGCCATTCTAGATGGTTTTCCTATCTGCAAAGTTTTTGTTGCTTTTTTATATATATAATGAACACTGACAAACATGAGTGTTCAAGATGATGATGATGATAACAGCAACAACAACAATAATGTATTTCAAATGCATTTAATGTTTGTATTAATATTGGTTTCATATGGTTTAGAATGTATATATATATATATATATATAAAATGATCAACAACATAAAATGTATGATACTTTTTCCCTTTAACTTCAATGTAGTACCTATATATGTATACTGTATATGTGTGTGTGTGTGTGTGTGTGTGTGTGTGTGTTTTCATTTATTTGTTTTTACAAATCCTACAGCTCTGTACAAACATCACACATTTTTGTTTACACCACAAGGCATTTTATAACCTGAAATATTTATCTTGTCATAAAAAGTTAAATAATAAATATAAGAAAATAACAATAAGTTAAACATGTAAATTACACATAGCAGTCAAACAGAAGTTTAATAAAAAAAATAAAAAAAAAGTTAATTAAAATTAAAAATTGCTAAAAAGGTTATTTGGTTATTTGTATCTAATCTCTGTTCTTTCAAATTTAACCCTAAAAATATGGGATGTATCATAAGACCAGTATTATGATAAAACTCCAATTAATTACCTACAGAATATGAAGATTTGATATCCCCTCCCGCTCTATATATCTCTGTTATGAGAAAATGAAGAATATTTTTTTTGTCAATGGGGAGGTAATCTAATGTGATTAAACCAGGAGATTGTGGTCAGTCTGAATGAAGTCTATAAAGACCACTGTAACTTGCCTATCTGATAAGAAGCACATTAGAGGTTGCGATCATGAATCTCTGTGTACAATCCCATGATCCAGCACAGCTTCCTGGAAACTGACCTCAATCATTAGACACCTGGTGCTAAATCTTCCTATGTAATTAACTGCAGTTTATTTGCACATTATGCTTTCCTCACCTACTCTGGGCTACTTTCCACATTCTCTCCCACTGCTCAAGTAATTGGCTGTGTTGCATTTGCAATGGTCAGGAATACAAAGCATTTTATCTTGGGAATGTGCTATGGATCCAACCTGGAGAAAATTTTAATTTTAATCTGAAAATAGAAGCTTCACTAAAAAGGTAAATTCTCCCATCATAATCATGACATTAGCGACCGTCTGTTATGAGAGACGTGAGAACCAATGCCATTTGACGTCAGCTATGGCAAGTTTTTTATTGAATAAAATTAGACATAAGTTTGATCTATTACTCACATAAAGTAATTGTATAATGTTGTTACTGTTAAATAAAACTATTAATAATAATAATAATAATAGGTAGTTCAATCAATGCTAAAATAAAATACATTAAAATTAAAGTATTATATTATATGAAAAACAATATATATATAATACTAAACACTGCAAAAGTCAAGTATGCATATAATTTTAAAGTTTAAGGTACTTTTATAAAGGGGTCATATGATGCTGCTAAAAAGAACATTATTTTGGTATAATGAAAAGTGTTTATGCGGTTTAAGGTAAAAAAAACACATTATTTTCCACATAATGAAAAGCAAGGTGTGCTCTGATTGGCCAGCTATCCAGTGCGTTGTGATTGGCCGAATACCTCAATTATGAGACGGAAATGTTACGCCCCTTAACATCTTGTGATACCCTGTCCGGCCGGAGCCACCAGGCAAAAACATAAAACCCATTATAAACGTAATATAAACATGATATCTAGTTGTGTCCTCTTTTTGAACGCCAAACAAAGTAGTTTTGCTTTCTCAATGAAACAGTGTCACACACCTTGGCCTTAAGTGAGCAGAGGCCGGCTTGAGCGAGCAGAGACGGGCCGGCTTGAGAACGGCATGGCCAGCGAATTCTACGAAGGAGCCCCAGGCATGACGAAGTGGATATCGGAAGGCTTCTTTTGGAAGGCCAAACTGTTACGATAGGACACAGGAGACGAGAGATCCAATAGCAGTGTGTTTATTGGGTAATCCACAAATCATAATCCAGTAAGTAATGGTCAAAATCCAGGGAAGCAGTCAGAACATGAAACAAAACAAGAAACAAGAAACTAGAACCACAAGGGACGCGAGGAAACTGGGTGATGGAAATAAGGACTCCATGACACAGAGAGAAAACAGACAGGTTTAAATAGACAGGATAATGATGATGAAAGTGAAGGCACCTTAATGCAATTAACAGGTGTGCAATTACCGTGATGAAGGGACAAGGCTTTGTGGGAAATGTAGTGCCTGCGGTGAGGTGCCTATGGGGAAGTGAGACCACTAGTGGACACCCAGGGAAACACAGACCAGACACCGTGACATTACCCCCTCCTCTACGGAGCAGCTACCAGATGCTCCACCCGAACACAAGAACAAACCAAGGAACACAGAGACCAGGAGGGAGGTTGACCGGCAGAGGACCAGGGGGAGGGACGGAGGGCCAGGCAACAGATGGAAATAGAGACAGAAAGTGAAAAAAGCAAGGAGACCAGGAGGGAGGTGGACCGGCGGAGGACCAGGGGGAGGGACGGAGAATCAGGTAATAGAGCGAAACAGAGAGAAACCAAAAAAAAAAAAAAACTAGAAACAAAACACAAGACCAGGAGGGAAAAGAAAGTTCGGGGCCCAGGGCAGAGCCGACAGGGCAAGTATCCTGGGTGGATCAGGTGGAACGGGAGCCGTGCGGTCGAGACAGAAGCCCACCAGGGCGGCGCAGAAGACCACCACAGCCATGCGGTCGAGACTGAAGCCCACCAGGGCGGCGCCGAAGACCACCACAGTGGGATCGATGACACAGGAGAGCAAGTCTGGTTAGGCAAGTCTGAAACAGAGAACATGAACAGGTTAAGGGTGGCCTCCTTGGCCAAGACAGGATAAGTTGAGCACTTAGAGAGTTTGCCTGAGACGTGACGAGGCTCTAGAAGTTCCGCAGAGATGAGGAGAGGCTCTGGTAGTTCAGCAGAGACGTGGAGAGGCTCTAGTCGTTCATCAGAGATGTGGAGAAGCTCTGGTAGTTCAGCAGAGACGTGGAGAGACTCTGGTAGATCCGTGGTGTTTTGACTGGATTCAGGAAGATCAATGGTGACTTGACTCTGCTCATGAAGATCATTGGTGACTTGACCTTGCTCATGAAGATCATTGGTGACCTGACTTTGCCCATGAAGAACACTGGTGACTTGACTTTGCCCATGAAGAACATTGGTGACCTGACTTTGCTCATGAAGATCATTGGTGACTTGACTTTGCTCAAGAAGATCAATGGTGACTTGCATTTGCTCATGAAGATCAATGGTGACTTGCATTTGTTCATTAAGATCAATGGTGCCTTGACTTTGCCCATGAAGATCATTGGTGACTTGCATTTGCCCATTAAGAACACTGGTGACTTGACTTGACTCCTAAGGTCTAACTGTGGTAGTGCTTAACTCATGAGTGTTAACGGAGACTTGACCCGACTCTGGAGTGTTAACGGTGACCTGACCCGACTCTGGAGTGTTAACAGGAACCTGACCCGACTCTGGAGGGCCAACGGGAACCTGACCCGACTCTGGAGGGTCAACGGGAAACTGACTCGACTCTGGAGGGTCACTTGTGGCTGTCATCTTATGCTGAGGCGCTGGGCCGGTGGCCATCTTGTGCAATGGCTCTGGGCTGGCGGCCATCTTGTGAAGTGGTGCTGGGCTGGCGGCCACCTTGTGCCATGGCGCTGGGCAGGCGGCCATCTTGCGCAGTGGCGCTGGGCTGGAGGCCATCTTGTGCAGTGGTGCTGGGCGGGCGGCCACCTTGTGCCGTGGCGCTGGGCTGGCGGCCATCTTGCGCAGTGGCGCTGGGCTGGCGGCCATCTTGTGCAGTGGTGCTGGGCTGGCGGCCACCTTGTGCCGTGGCGCTGGGCTGGCGGCCATCTTGCGCAGTGGCGCTGGGCTGGCGGCCATCTTGTGCAGTGGCGCTGGGCTGGCGACCACCTTGTGCTGTAGCGCTGAGCTGGCGGCCATATTGTGCAGTGGCGCTGGGCTGGTGGTCCTCCTGTCTGGAGACACTGGTCTAGAGTCGGCCATCCCACCTGGAGAGACAGGTGTGGCTGGGGTATCCCACTGAGACCGATGTTGCAGGTACATTACGAACCCACAAAAATCAAAGATCTCCAGCCCATTCAGCTCCCTTTCTGACACAGGGTTATCCAGACCGGAGTTGAAAAGGTCTTTCAGGGCCACATCATTATATCGCATTCCTACCGCCAGGGTCCAAAATACTTGTGCCAAACCATCCACCTCATTCCCCTCTTGACGGAGGGTGGTTAATTTGAGGAATCTCGCCCTCCGCTCCTCCATACTGGCTGGGGAACGGATATGAAGTCCCACACCGCTGGATCTAGAGTGTGATGGAGTCCTTCTGTTACAATAGGACACAGGAGACGATAGATCCAATAGCAGTGTGTTTATTGGGTAATCCACAAATCATAATCCAGTAAGCAATGGTCAAAATCCAGGTAAGCAGTCAGAACATGAAACAAAACAAGAAACTAGAACCACAAGGGACGCAAGGAAACTGGGTGACGGAAATAAGGACTCCATGACACAGAGAGAAAACAGACAGGTTTAAATAGACAGGATAATGATGATGAAAGTGATGGCACCTGAGTGCAATTAACAGGTGTGCAATTAAGGGGACAAGGCTTTGTGGGAAATGTAGTGCCTGCGGTGAGGTGCCTATGGGGAAGTGAGACCACTAGTGGACACCCAGGGAAACACAGACCAGACACCGTGACACAAAAAAAGTAGTTTCGCTTTCACAGTGAAACACACAGCGTCTATAAGACATGGTGGCGGTGCCAACAACTATACTACAACGAGAATAAAAGTTACTCCTTCTTTCTTTGCGTAAACATTTGGGCAGCATTATACAAATCTTCCCACATAGTGATGTAGAGATGTGGGGGTGTGTTTAAACGAGATGTTTTAGGGGGGTGTGGATCAACTTTTTATAAACTTTTTCACCTTTTATAAAGAATATCTCTTTGGATTAGAGACTTTAGTCTTTGTAACTTTACAGATCTTCTTTATGCACCAAGAGCTTGTAACACTCCAAAGAGAAAGGAAAAATTGAAATCACATCATATGACCCCTTTAAATCTTGACAGTCCTCATTCATTTTCACTATATTGAAAAAAAAAACTTTCTGCATAACATACTCATTTGTGTTCTACCAAAGAAAGAAACCCATTTGGGTTTGAAACAATATAAAGGTGTGCAAATGATGACAAAACTTTCATTTCTGTGCGAACTATTCCTTTAACAAAGATTTATGTGGCTTTTAGTCCCTGTGAGAGACCCTTTGTCTGGCTAACAAATAGACAGAGTCATCTAAAATTACACTAATAAAATGCATTACCTTTACTCAAGATGAATGTGCTTTTCACAGTGGCACATGTAACTCCTCCCAAAAAAAAAACAAAAAAAAAAAACCTCATTTTAAAACCAAAGACGATAACAAAAATTGTAAGTATTCTGTATTACATCAGTAAGTAGTAGAAGCTCAACGTTGGGCTACTGGCAAAAGACCAAGAATCAACATCGATAAAATCTCTGTTGATGCACATTAGTTGTTAACCCATGTCTTCTATAATTTAACCCCTTGCCAAGGCTTTGGCCTAATCGATCATCTCTTTATGACAGGTCTAAAGCTGACAGAGTTTGACTTGGTCCACATCCAGCATGCTGTTGAGAAAGGACGTGTCACTGTGCGACCCCTCTTCTGCCTAAAGACAAATTAAGCCATTTTTATTTTTGTAACTCAACTGCTATTGATTTGACTGTCATCTAAAATTACCCGAGCTAGCATCGTATCCATTTCCAAAAGCCAATCTGACACAGAAAACCACTGTTCCTATAAACATACACATATATAAACACATGCAGGGATCATGTAGAATCGTGTTCCACATTTCGCTTGGTGGTTGATTCATGCCTGAAAGCTGCAGGGTGCTGCTGTATAATAAGACACAGACGAGGTATATACAAAGCACACATCAGTCATGAGCAGTGTGTATTAATCATTGGTACAACACTTGTTCTTCCAGCTTAATTGAAGGCCTGGATCATTTATCTGAAGGAAAAATAACTTCATATGATGATTTTCTCAGGTGCTTTTATCTACTTATGCATCCCAACTTCACTGCTTATTAAAAGTGGAGGTAAAATGCAATCTGTTCTGCAATTAATATTATTATTATTATTATTATTATTATTACTTTATCTCCTGCAGACAGTCGTGTTGTGTAGAATCAGAAGCACATGGAATCTATGCCTGCAGAACTCCGCAGAAATCTCAGCAGATTTGCAGTGTTTGTCATTCACATAGTTCTACACATTCCCCACACTTGGTTAATTTCAACACATGTTTAGTAAGTAAGATGTGGTTAACACATTTTAACATGTTTAAAACCTTTATGTATAAAAATGTCTGACATTAGAGGAGGAGCCATCTAGGATTATAGAACAGGGTCTATAAGTCTAAGTCTACCATTTGAAAAGTTTTTATTTTGCATGGTTATAATTTAATACAAATATTTTTCATTACGAATTATATGAACCATGTAAAAAAAATATGAAATATGACTTGTGCATTATTATTAATATTATTATTGGAGTTAAATATTTATTGAGCCATCAGACAAAAAGTTTTTGAGGCATCATATTTGAAAGATCAGGATTTTATGGCTCATATAAAATTTATAATGTGAGAATATGCAATTCAAACTACAGAAGAAGAAAAAAAACACCTATATTTTATTAAGAAACTAATTGAGAAACATTTGGTGCAGTTGCTGATATTTATATGGTCGAAATATAACATGAAATTTTGATAGCTTGTATAGTAGACCAATACGATTTAATAACACTATAGATAACAGAATGCATAGAAATATTAGGGGTGGATATAATATTAGGATCTTAATACATGGTATGATACATTTTTATTTCACAGTCAAGTTTGTGTAAAACCTGATGATTATGTGCCCTCTCATCATGTGCTGATGATTCAGAGAGGAATAAATGTTAAAAAGAGTTGCTTGATGTTTTTTTTATTTATGTTTATTTTTTTCTCCTAGAGTTTTGGATCCACTATATCAGCACTGAAAATACCTTGAGGTATAGTACCAACTTATAGACTGTATTAAGCTATTAAGGTCATATAGGCTATTAAATAATAATAATAATAATAATAATAATAATAATAATAATAATAATAATAATAATAATAATATGGCTTGATCAGAAACCGGTATTCAAATAGACATTCAAAAACCTCAAGCCACCTCACTGTATTTCAGAACATCACCAGGATGTTTCCTATTACAGCTAAAACTAGACTACATTTAGAAAGGTTTTTGGTTGATAGACATTGGTTAAAAAAACAATACTTAACATTTACTGATATAATGTATTAACAGTATAAGTATCAGTATAGTATCAACATTTCAAAGGCTGAAGTTCTTCTCATCATCAGCTATTCCCGTTGTAATAATTTCTGCTACATTTAAGTATGTCTTTTGTTTCAGCGTCTGTGCAAAATTTGCCTTTTCCACCAGACTCCAGAAGGGGCTTTCACAGCTCATGCTTTGTGCTCTGTAATAATTGGTAATCTCACCCACGCTCCCTTGACTGCCAATTAGGGCTCAGCCTCAACTGGGTCTATTTACCCAAAGTGCTTTCAACTTCCTTATAATGCATTACAGAAGCCCAGCTCCGATCCACAGTCTCCCTACACACTGAGCACTATAGATATCCTGTCGAAACTCATAATTTATGGGATCAATATATCTATATGCCGTAACTGTTAGACAACATAACTGTATATGAATGTAGCACAAAATCAATGAGGATCTCAATTAGAGTGACAGGATTGAAATAGGTATATTTATACTACACACACCAACTTCATATTATTTACTCACCCTGATGCCATTGCAAACTTGTATAATTATTTCTTCTGTGGTACAAAATTTAAGATATTTTAATATTAGAGGTCCATTAAACACCTCACAATAGAGGTTTTGATCCACGTTCTTGTTTTCAATTCTAATCAGTTTTTAACACTGTTACTTGTACAGTATACACAAAACTAATCGAAAAGCAATAAATACCAAAATGTTCTCAGCTGTTTGGGAGCAGATACACTAAAATACAAGACAAAGTGTGTTGGTTTGTGTTCATATGGAACATAATTTTGTTCCAGAGCAGAAAGGAAAAGAAAAACAACAAGAAATTCTTCGATTTTCCTCTCTTGTTAGCGGAGAGGCTGGGCTGCTTACAGGTTATTGCTGTGAAGGACCTTGGATACACAAGTAATGAGTAGACGTCCAACACTCCAGCCACTCTCTCACTCATTATCCATTTTATACCATCCCAAACTGCATCAGTTCCAGTCCCTAGCAAGATTTGATTCACTGATATAAGTGAACAGCCGTGGACCCTACCAAACACAACACCCTTCTAAAAGACCTTAATATACAGGTCTTTAATAACAGAAATACAGGATGACTAGACTTATCTGATTTACATAGGCGTACACAAACCTTAAAAATATCCCTGCTAATATCACTTTCCACAAGGGCGTCGAACATTTCCCCTGCTGACAGACTGCACAATGTTGTAACTACACTATTTATTACCATCAATGGTAAGCTATTACATTTAAAAAATGATAGTAAATATCATATAAATATAAAAGTTGTGGTTTATCAATACGTCTAAACTAATAGCTATAGAGTCCTGCAGGGGTGTCTTATTTTTTTAGGCCAAAATAAGACAAGGGAAGTCATGGTCTAATGGTTAGAGAGTCGGACTGGCAATCGAAAGGTTGTGAGTTCGAGTCTTGGGCCGGCAGGAATTGTAGGTGGGGGGAGTGCATGTACAGTTCTCTCTCCACCTTCAATACCATGACTTAGGTGCCCTTGAGCAAGGCATCGAACCCCCAACTGCTCCCCAGGTGCCGCAGCATAAATGGCTGCCCACTGCTCCGGGTGTGTGCTCACAGTGTGTGTGTGTTCACTGCTCTGTGTGTGTGCACTTTGGATGGGTTAAATGCAGAGCACAAATTCTGAGTATGGGTAACCATACTTGGCTGAATGTCATGTCACTTTTGTCACTCACTTTAAATCGGAAAACAAGTTTGCATTGTAGCACTTCTTGTTCCAAATGTCCTGAAGTCAGTGTTGTTGTTGTTGTTTTTAGGATAAATGCCTGAAATAAATCTGTGGTGAACACAAGCTCAAGATGTTTTCCCATTTTATTCTATAAAATACATTAGTAAAATCCTCGTGTGATTTTTTTTAAAGCTCTCAATTGTCTTGAAAAAGGCAGTTGTTAACAATTGGCTAAATGGGACTAGAGGTTTTCCAGTACATTTAACATCATCATTTTACAGCCTTAACTACACTTTTTACCTCCACCAATTTTATTTATGCTTCAAAATTCAGAAAAGTTGTGTTCAGTGTAACAATCATAAATTTCGATTGGTCACAGAGTTTATTTTCTGCAATAATGGAAAAATCCTATTGGTTTTTGTTGAGAAAACCAGGATGATGCGAACTTATTGGTTTTCCTATGAAAAGACATCACTGCAAACGCTCTATTGCCTTTACATGGACAAAAAAAATCCATTAATTTCATGGGGTCTTTAAATAATCTTTAATTCTCATCTAACAAACTTCAAAGCCATGTGCCGTCAAAATCCAAACATGTTTTCAACAAATTACCAAATTACCTGATCAGTTCCACTTTAATCGCTTTCAGAATTCAGAGAATCCATCAAGCAGTTCTTTGAAACTCAAGGTGTTAGAAGCATCAGCAAAACAGACCGAGATGAAAACAATCACAGGCGTGAGAAGGAACAATGCCGTCGAGTGTAGGCGAAGGTTCTGTAACTCTCGTCTAACTCCATTGGGGACCATGTTTACGTCAAATGTCAAAGTATGAAACTAGTGATTAAAAGTCACTGAATAGGGCATAGTTTACAAGGACACATATACAGACAAGAATACCTTCATTTTTTTCTTTTTTTTTTGTTGCATGATATCTTCAAGCAGGAAAGAATGGCTTAAATGCTGTATTATGGATAGTTCACCCTAAAATTATCCTTTTGGCAAATACCCTTTTGTCGCATTGAACCTGTCTGACATGTATTTATTCAGTGGAACATCAAAGGAGAAATTCTAATGAATATTCTCTTCACTTTTGTGTGCAATAGAATAAGGGTTTGAAATGGAATAACCCAAGAATTTAAATTTGGAGATGAACGACACCTTTACCAACAGAAACATTAGCCCAAAAGGAGTTAAGGAAAACTAGTAGAAACACTGAGTACTTGTTATGTATATAAACACACATTCTAATGCATGCATGCACATTCTCACCTTGATTCACCATGACTGCAGGGCCACTAGGGAACCAAAGCAGACATTAAGAAAACAACATAATAAGTGCATGTTTTCTCATATCTTTATCAAGTACTAAAAGAGATTAAACAGACATTGCAAAGTGAAGGGCAATGAGGTTGTTCGTAATGTGAAGATTCACAGTATATAGCAGGCAGTACAGACAAACAGCTCCATCTAGTGTAAAACTGCACATCAGCACTGAGACATAAAAGGCCTTGAGTCAAATACAGACACATAATGCAGTCAATGAGCTGTTATAAAACTATTGTTTTTCGTTTTTGTTCTTAACTTTGCTCCATCTAAGCATTTATGATCCATCTAGTCAGAGAATGCGACTGGCTAATGTTGATTTGGGATTTACTCTCAGGTCTGACCCTCAAATTGTCCGACTCATGCGACAGCAGACAGTCAAGCCAACGTCCTCTAACTTGCAAAAGCCTTTAGTAATACCTGTGACTGTAGATGAAGTTAGATATTTCAGGATGCTGCTTTTATCTTAACATATGCGGAAAAATGCTCAGCTGTTTATGCTGAATTAATTTAACAGAAGTTCTATATGTATTCGACAAACACACAATAATCCATATTTTTACACATTTTTCATGATCTAAGATAATAGCTCTAACATTTGTGATTGAGATGGGATTTTTTACTCATTTCATCTTTTAGAAGGTAAGAACCTGTTTGATCATAACATTAAATTACTGTAATTGCATAACACTGCACTGTACTGTAGAAATTATTATTTTGGATGTTTTCGGATGAACTTAATTTATGTACTTAAAATTTGAAAATGATGGTTAATGCATATCATATAGGTCAAACTGTTAGCAAACAGTAGTTGTGTAGGACTAAATTGCAAAAAAAAAAGTGTAATGAGTTGAACATTTCATTGTAGTTCTGTAACTATTAACAAAAAGATAATACAGTAATCTGATCAGTTTAAAGTTACAAAGTGTTCAAACAAGTCTCATGTAAAAAACAAAAGTGCCTGTAGATACACTTTTGTCAAATTATATTATGAATGTGAATGTGACAGTAGCAATATTTTTTTCTTTCTTGCATTTATCGCAGCAAATTAAATATCACTAAAACCTACCTGAGATAAAATTTTATGTAAATGTGATGGAAACATCGAAATGTATCCATTTTCAAAGCATGCACTATGGTTAACAAGTTTTGAGGTCATATAACACGATTTTTTGTATAAGGAACTGTTCAAAATAAGTCAAATAATCATTAATCGATAATATGCCTGTATAAAAGTAAAACAAATAAAAGTTAACTAGTGACCACTAGTGATAATTTCAGCTGGAAACTTTTTTTTTACAGTTTTGCAATAATGAGAATGCTTGTTTTTTCCAATGGACCTGGGTTGCAATTTTGTAAATGAGAGCACTCAAACATAAATTTTGCTCTAATTAAGCATTTTATCCACAGAAATCAGAAAAAGAATTTATTTAATTTGATATAACAGTATTAGTATCAATATCTGTGACATAGCCAGTTGGATAAGTAGACACCACTAGTTGAGTCAGTGTTGCTGTATCGGGCAGGTCTTGATCACTGTCAGCATTACATTTTTTATTCATCACCCCGAACAAGCAAGACTATTCTGAGTATTCTAGAGTATTCAGCTGCAGTTTGTTAATATAGCCATAGAGTCTCCCTTTCTCAGACAAAAGACTAATCAGATCAGACCCCTGTCACGCGTCATCTATCGGTCTAAAAAGCAAAAGTAACACACATCTATCTTTCACATCTCACAAATAGACTAAAGAGAATAATCCTCATTCAGTTTGACCTTGGTTCCTCTCAAAAAGAACACTTTTCAGTGAGAGCAATAAAGAGCTTGACTGGAGAATCTAATTGGTTCTGTGTTACTTTCACTGACCTCGGTGGGACCATTTTCTCAGTGCTTGGTGTTTGAAATGACTCCACTTTAATGGTCTAGAATTGAGTTCTATGTTGCCGTGTGACAGCGAGAGTACAGTAAAGCCACATGTGGTCAAGTGCTGAACGCTAAAACCATATTAGATTCCCCCATCAAAACAAGGAACACTAACTTAAGTTTTTATTAAACTTAAGAAGAAATAAAGAAAGTGGATTCAGTATCTGACAGGATGGATAATACAACAAAGCATTGAAAATTGCTAGAGCAGACAATGCTGCTTATTTTGTCTGAATATAAACTCTCACTGCTAGGACCAAGGACCATTGTTCAGTCAATTGAAAACACCATGCATACAACTTACAATCATGAAGCGGGTTTGGGAATTTAACAATTAAATTCTTTCATATTTATTCAGACCAGCTTTGTCAATGTGCACACCATCTCTGGCTTCCACTGTATTTCAGGACTGTTTCATGTGGTGGACCCAGAATGACCTCATGTTGTGCGGTCAGGGTTATTAGCGTTCAGGCTTCTGCAAGCTCCAGCACGTTCTCTCATTAGTGGAAGTGCAGGAGTTTCACAGTGGCTGTGGAGTGTGACACTGCTGCCCACCTCCAGCCCGAGACCACAGGTCGGGGCAGAGCTCATCAGAACCTCTGCAGGAAACAGTTTCAGGTCGATGCTCTAAGAGTAAAGTGTGCGGGTCACTGCAGAGGGGGCGTGCTGGGGGAAAGAGCGTGGCAGGACAGTGTAGGCGAAAAAAATCATCCAATGAGTGTGATTCAGAGGCAGAGGACATGTACAACGCACACAGAAGCTCACATGCACTCCACCCCAGAAACCCATATTAATATCCAGCAAGAGCCAGTGAATCTCAATTAGAAAGAATAATGCTTTTGGTTCAAATAAAGCTGCTGCTTTTACCTCAGAGCGTACCCATAATGCATCACGGTGATATCAGATCTGCCTTCCACTGTTCTGAAACTGCAGTTGATTTATCCTCCTCTGGAGAGAGAAAAACACAGATAAACCAAGAGGCAAGCTCATAACAGGGCTGATCTTTCAATTTATCACACACACTTAGACCAGCCAAGTACAGGCTAACATGGTTTTTCTTACATTTTCTCAAGAAAAAGTGTGCTTGCTTGTTCGAAACGCTCCCTTGATAAATTTTTCTTTAGCAAACATCACTAATAAGATTTAAGGGAGAAAAAAAAATAATTAATCACACGGGATGAGTCCCTTTGTATTAAACTACAATCTCTTCCATTCTGAGGGAGAGATTCACCTTTTCTTCATCTTGTCATTTATAACTCCTTTAAATAAGAGGTACATGGTTGGATGCACATTCAGAGGAATCCAGCAGAGGAATTATGGGTGAGGAAGATGGTCAAATGGAAACGTGGCTGATTAAACGAAGCAATTATTTTAATGTCTGAACTCATTAGACATCAAGAAGAGCATTGTGTGATTGTGTGTTAGATGCCAAACGCCATCTTTCTTTTGCTAACACACTGCATTTGAAATCGCACACTTTCCTGTTATGTAGTATGCAAAACAGCAGCAACAACAACAACAAAAACAGTATAACATAAAACTGTAAGTAAAAAGCACCTGTATGATCTACTACTTCCTACTACTAAGTGTTTAATGGACACTTTACTATCCCATGAGGCCACAGGAGAGGATTTGTGAATGGCAGTGAAGCAACACAACTGACACTAGTATGTCATGTGACAGTGGCAATATGGTGATTATCTTGATTACATTCCTACTACACACATTCAAACTTACTTTTCTTGTTGGGATATAATTTCTTATTCAAAAGAAGTACCTGCTCATACTACATGTTATTTCAGACGTAACCTAAGTGATTTTAGTAAGAGATGTTACACTTCACAACAGAGAAACATTAAGTTTATAAGAGAGTTTAACAGGTTTTGTCTTTTGTGCTTCCTGAAAGTCAGTGTACTGTAAAGGAGCCAGCAGCATCATTATCAGCTCTGAGGGTGTTTTCACAGTAGGGTCATCTTCATGTGATCCAAACTCAAGTGTTTGATCCAAAAATGAACCAACATAAAAATAACTCCTAAAAGTTGTCCTTGCATTCACACTAATCTTTTTGGAAAAAAGCAAAACTTTGAGACAACTTGTTAATGTGACAACACACTAAATTATTGCAGAAGTCCTGCATGTACTGTACGTCACCAGGGAGAAGTTGTTGAGTCTGTTGTTTGAACAGAAGATGTAGTGATGACATTTTGATTAAGATTAAGCTTTAAGGGGTCATATGATGCGATTTAAATGTTTTTATTTCTCTTTGGAGTGTTACAAGCTCTTGGTGCATAAAGAAGATCTGTAAAGTTAAAAAAGACTAAAGTCTCAAATCCAAAGAGATATTCTTTTTAAAAAGTTAAGGCTCATCCACACCCTCCTAAAATGGCTCATTTAAACATGCCCCCACATCTCTACATCACTATGTGGGAAGATTTGCATAACACCGCCCAAATGTTCATGCAAAGAAAGGCTTCGTAATTTTTATTCTTTCTTTTGATGCTGCTGCCATGTCGTGGAGTCGCTGTGTGTTTTGTTATTAAAGCAAAACTACTTGTTTGGTCTTCTAAAAGAGGACACGACTAGAAATCAGTGGTTAAGTTGTATTTCAACACTTTTCCAAAACTGTCCAACCCAAATATTCAGATGTGTGCTGCGCATTTTTTGGATGAGGACTTTTTCCTGAACCTGTAGCCTGCAATGCATCTGTAGCACAACGGCTGTTTCTATAAAGTTCGGCAGTTCCAACGTTGCAAGGACAGTCTGGCACTTCTGACTCATTACCTGTAAGTACATTATTTATATTTAAATAATTTGCCAATGATGATTCAAACGCGAGTTTTGAGCAGTGTAGAGTAGTCTTGTTTTTCGTTTCTCCGATCACAAATGCAAACATGGTTTTATGTTTACGTAGCACGATATGCAATGCAACTCGTAAAAAGACAGTATAAGTCATTATAATCAGTAATTATGTCCCAACTGGATGCAACAAATGCCTCGTTCGTAAAGTGTTTATTGGTTTTGTCTCGTCTAGTGATGTCCGGATCGCAAACAAATTTTTCTATTAAACCCGATCTTATTAGACAACTGGTCGAACGAGTTCACCAATGCGAACTGAATCGTTTGAAACGGTTCGCATCTCCAGTATGAACTAATCCACAAATTACTTCAATGATTCAGTTTATAAACATGCCTTACACTCCCTCTGAATGCAAAATAAACCAATATCCCGAGTTATTCAGTTACTCCTAACAGTACATTGACTGAATTTATTAAAAGAGAACCGATGATGGGATGTGCACGAGCAGAGCAGCTGGACTGAGTCTTGTCGTGCTGGGAGACGGCATTGCAGTATGTTAAGGGGTGTAAGGGAAACAGGTCAATTTAGCTCAAAGGGAATCATTTAAGATTTTAAAGGGAATTTGAACAGAATCACTGTTTCACTGCTGATCACTGAGACGCCCTGCGATTCACCGAACGAGCCGTTTAACATCAAATCTGCGCTGGATATTAATGTCCAAACTATAGTGAAAACACTATCAATTAGCACAGTAACAAGATCGTTAGTTTAAGACATTAACTTGTAAGCACACATTCAGACAAGTTGCAGGTAGATCGAAAGTTAGGGAAAGATGAGTTTAAGAGAATGGAAATGTGGAATCCCAAGTTTACAGCAATACGTTAAATTGCATAGACATGAACAGCCATCAATCACTTAATTAGCCCTCGCATTGAGTTCCTCAATGAGGTTAAAATTACATTAGATACACCAGTAAAGGTCAGAGTCTGGAGGTAAAGTTACTTGCGTCTAAAGGGAGTCCCCTTTGTTGTCGTTGAAAGGGGGTTTCCCGATGTCGCTGATTGACTGGACGTCACTTCCTGTTTGTTGTTGGCGGCTGTACTGCGTTTGAGCTCCGTCACTACAGGACAGGACGCGACGCTGTGATCATCGAAGACTCCATCGTCCGACACGTAAGTGCTACGTTAGCCGAAGGTAAAGTGCACACTCATTGTTTGCCTGGTGCTCGTGTTCTCGATGTTTCTGCACAGATACCCACGATCCTGAAGGCCGACGAGAGCCCCAGAGTGGTCGTGCTTCACGCCGGGGTTAACGACACCACGCTGCGGCAGACGGAGACGCTGAAGAGGGACTTCAGCAGCCTGATCGAGACGGTTCGCAGCACGACGCCCGCGACGACGATCGTCGTGTCAGGACCACTGCCCACGTATCGACGAGGACACGAAAGGTTCAGTAGACTTTTTGCTTTAAATGAATGGTTGTTGTCATGGTGTAAAGAACAGAAACTGCTATTTGTTAATAACTGGAATCTTTTCTGGGAGCATCCTAGGCTGTTTCGTGCTGATGGATTACACCCCAGCAGAGTCGGAGCGGAGCTGCTCTCTGACAACATCTCCAGGACACTTCGCTCCATGTGACTAGTAAGACAATTCTCTAATAACTATTATGATGAGTTTTGTTCCACCCGCTTAAATGATAAAAGTACTTGCGCTGTAAAAACTATTAAGACTGTGTCTGTTCCCCGAATAGTGAGGTCAAAATATAATGTAGGATCTAGAAAAAATCTTATTATAATTAAACCAGAAAAATGTAAAGTAAATGAACAAAAACAATTTTTAAAGTTTGGGCTCATAAATATTAGATCACTCACACCCAAAGCAGTTATTGTAAATGAAATGATCACAGAAAATAGTTTTGATGTACTCTGCTTGACTGAAACCTGGCTAAAACCAAATGACTATTTTGGTCTAAATGAGTCTACTCCACCGAACTACTGTTATAAGCATGAGCCCCGTCAGACTGGTCGTGGCGGAGGTGTTGCAACAATATATAGTGATATTCTCAATGTTACCCAGAAAACAGGATACAGGTTTAACTCTTTTGAAATACTTCTGCTTAATGTTACACTGTCAGACATGCAAAAGAAATCTAATGTATCTCTTGCTCTGGCTACTGTGTATAGACCACCAGGGCCGTATACAGAATTCCTAAAATAATTTGCAGATTTCCTCTCAGACCTTCTAGTTACAGTTGATAAGGTGCTAATCATAGGAGATTTTAATATTCACGTTGATAATGCAAATGATACATTAGGACTTGCGTTTACTGACCTAATAAACTCCTTTGGAGTCAAGCAAAATGTCACCGGGCCCACTCATCGTTTTAATCATACACTAGATTTAATTATATCGCATGGAATCGATCTTACTGCTATAGATATTGTACCCCAAAGTGATGATATTACAGACCATTTCCTTGTATCGTGCATGCTGCGTATAACTGATATTACCTATATGTCTCAGCGTTACCGTCTGGGCAGAACTATTGTTCCAGCCACCAAAGAAAGATTCGCAAATAACCTGCCTGATCTATCTCAACTGCTATTTGTACCCAAAAATACACATGAATTAGACGCAATTACTGACAACATTGGCACTTTTTTTTGTCTAATACATTAGAAGCTGTTGCCCCCATCAAATTGAAAAAGGTTAGAGAAAAACGTACCGTGCCATGGTATAACAGTAATACTCACTCTCTCAAGAAAGTAACTCGTAGTTTTGAACGCAAATGGAGAAAAACTAACTTGGAAGTTTTTAGAATTGCATGGAAAAACAGTATGTCCAGCTATAGACAGGCTCTAAAAACTGCTAGGGCAGAGCATATCCACAAACTCTTTGAAAATAACCAAAACAATCCAAGGTTTTTATTTAGCACAGTGGCTAAATTAACAAATTACCAGACGCCACCTGATTCAAATATTCCACCAACGTTAAATAGTAATGACTTTATGAATTTCTTCACTGATAAAATAGATAACATTAGAAATACAATAGCGAATGTAGATTCTACAGTGTCTAACACTTTTTATCCATCGCACCCAAAGATAAACTGCAGTGCTTTACAAATATAGGACAGGAAGAGCTAAATAAACTTATCACTGTATCTAAACCAACAACATGTTTATTAGATCCTGTACCCACTAAATTACTAAAAGAGCTGTTACCTGTAGCCGAAGAACTGCTTCTCAATATCATTAACTCGTCGTTATCTTTAGGTCACGTCCCAAAACCATTCAAGCTGCCGGTTATCAAGCCTCTTATTAAGAAACCAAAACTAGATCCTAGTGTACTGGCAAATTGTAGGCCTATTTCAAATCTTCCATTTATGTCTAAAATTTTAGAAAAAGTTGTGTCTGCTCAATTGAGCACCTTCCTGCATAAAAATGATCTGTATGAAGAATTTCAGTCAGGTTTTAGGCCCCACCATAGCACAGAAACGTCTCTAGGTTACGTATGTAACCCTAGTTCCTCGAGGGAACGAGACGCTGCGTCGAAGCGCTTTGGGGAACGCGTTCAGCGTACGCGACTCTGAATATCGTGTGTAATCAGTCCAATGGAAGGGCGTGACGTCACCGACGTGGTGACGTAAGCGACCAGGAAGCTATAAAAGCATGTGCCACGCAGCTGGCGTCAGCTTCGAGTACCAGCAAGCGCCGGCAGGGGTGCCGGGGGTATGGCTCCGAGACGCAGCGTCTCGTTCCCTCGAGGAACTAGGGTTACATACGTAACCTAGAGACGTTCCTCTTCAGGAACTCGAGCTGCGTCGAAGCGCTTTCGGGAACGAGTCCTAACGCCGCCAGACTACCAAACCCCTGCCTGGTGTGTATCCGAGGAGCACAGCTCAGGACAGGAGGACAGAAGCGCCTGGAGTGACTGGCACATCTAGGCCATAGAACCTAACAAATGTAGAGGGCGTGGTCCACCCCGCAGCGTTGCAGATGTCCAGCATGGATACACCTGCTAAGAAGGCCTTAGAGGCCACCATACCCCGAGTAGAGTGAGCCTTGGCTCCCGAGAGCGGGGGAAGACCAGAGGACTCATAGGTGACGTTGATAGCCTCGACTATCCAACGACTAATAGTCTGCTTAGAAGCAGGAGAACCCCTCTTGGGGGGACCGTAGCACACAAGCAATTGGTCAGTTTTTCTCCACAGGGCAGCTCTGTGGACGTATGCGTCCAGTGCTCGAACCGGACACATACAGTTTAGCTTCGCCTGGTTGGGCTCCCGAAAGGGAGGAGGACAGAAGGCCTGCAGCACTACAGGTCGTGGTGTAACAGAGGGAACCTTGGGAACATATCCCGCTCGAGGGTATATGAACGCTTTAGTCATGCATGGTGCAAACTCAAGATAAGAAGGGGCCATCGAGAGGGCCTGAAGATCTCCTACTCTCCGCAGAGAGGTAATAGCCAACAGAAAAGAGGTTTTAAGTGTGAGATGTCTGTCTGAGATATCTTGAATAGGTTCAAACGGGGGTTTGCACATAGCCTCTAACACCACAACCAAGTCCCACGGGGGAATACGGGACCGTACTGGAGGTCTCAGCCTCAGTGCACCGCGGAGGAAACGTGTAACTAGGGGGTGTCTTCCCAAAGACTGACCGTCGAGAAGGGTGTGGTAGGCCGCAATGGCCGCCACGTAGACCTTCAGAGTAGAGTGGGTCAACCCTGCAGAGAGCCTAGCCTGTAGAAACTCCAGAACTGTACCAACTGGGCAGTTTGCTGGGTCTAGCTGGCGGTCTCTGCACCATGAAGTGAAAAGCTTCCACTTCAGGGCGTACAGTTTCCTCGTAGAGGGAGCTCTGGATTGGAGTAGGGTCTCCACAACCTCAGTTGAGAGACCAGCTGCTACCAGTTGTGCCCCCTCAGGGGCCACACCCACAGCTTCCACAACTCCGGGCGAGAGTGAATTATCGTGCCCTGCGCCTGTGAGAGTAGGTCTGTCCTGATCGGTATCACCCACGGAGAGCCGTCGAGGAGCGAGACTAGATCTGAGAACCATACTCGGCCCGGCCAGAACGGGGCTACTAATAACAGACGGACCCCGTCCCGGCGTACTCTCGCCAGAACTCCCGGAAGCAGAGCGATAGGGGGAAAGGCGTACAGACGAAGCCTCGGCCAGGTCTGTACCATAGCGTCCAGTCCCAGAGGAGCTGGATGAACTAGAGAGAACCAGAGGGGACATTGTGACGTCTCCTGAGTCGCAAAAAGGTCTACTTGAGCCCTGCCAACCACTCTCCATATCTGATCTACCACCCGTGGGTGAAGTCTCCATTCCCCGGGCCTCGGCCCCTGCCTCGACAGTATGTCTGCTCCCATATTTAACTTCCCAGGAATATATACTGCTCTTAATGAGAGGAGTTTGTTCTGGGACCACACCAGGATCTGGTGCGCCAGCTTGTACAAAGGGCGCGAACGCAGACCGCCCTGGTGGTTGATGTAAGAGACCACTGATGTGTTGTCGGTGCGCACCAACACATGGTGACCTCTCAGGTCTGGGAGGAAGTGCTTCAGTGCACGATAAACTGATAAACTGATATGCCACGTTAGATGGCGATCGCTCCACAGACCACGGGCAGGGTGGCCACTCATGACCGCACCCCAGCCGGTGAGGGACGCGTCCGAAGGAGCTCCCAGCACCGGGCCCTGATTCAAGAACCAATGTTTCTTCCACATGTCTAAGGCACGGAGGCAGCGCCGCGTGACCTTGATAGTGCGAAGCGGATTGCCCCTCGGGGAAAATCCCTTGGTCTTGAGCCACCACTGTAGGGGTCTCATGTACAGCAGGCCAAGAGTGAGTGAGTGAGTGAGTGAAGTGACATTCAGCCAAGTATGGTGACCCATACTCGGAATTTGTGCTCTGCGTTTAACCCATCCAAAGTGCACACACACAGAGCAGTGAACACACACACACACACTGTGAGCACACACCCGGAGCAGTGGGCAGCCATTTATGCTGCGGCGCCCGGGGAGCAGTTGGGGGTTCGATGCCTTGCTCAAGGGCATCTAAGTCGTGGTATTGAAGGTGGAGAGAGAACTGTACATGCACTCCCCCCACCCACAATTCCTGCCGGCCCGGGACTCGAACTCACAACCTTTCGATTGGGAGTCCGACTCTCTAACCATTAGGCCACGACTTCCCAAGAGGTATCACGTTGGACGCAGCTGCCATCAGACCCAACAATCTCTGAAATTGTTTGACAGTGAGTGACTGGCCTTCTCTGACTCTCTTGACTGAGATGAGGATCGACTCGATACGAGCAGGGGACAATCGTGCCTGCATCGCGGTCGAATCCCATACTACGCCTAGATAGGTGGTTCTCTGAGCCGGAGAAAGTACACTCTTCTTGGCGTTCAGTCTCAAACCCAGCTCCCCCATATGTGCGAGAACGACATCTCGATGTCGAACCGCAATCTGCTCTGACTGAGCTAAAATCAACCAATCGTCGATATAATTGAGAATGCGGATGCCCTGCGTGCGCAGGGGGGCCAGAGCCGCATCTACACACTTTGTGAACGTGCGGGGTGAGAGTGCGAGGCCAAAGGGAAGTACTCGATATTGGTAGGCTTCGCCCCCGAAAGCGAACCTCAGAAACTTCTTGTGTTGAGGAACGATGGAGATATGAAAATATGCGTCTTTGAGATCTATCGTGACAAACCAGTCCTCGGACCTGATCTGAGCTACAACATGCTTGATTGTGAGCATTCTGAACTTCAGTCTCATAACTGAACGATTTAAGACCCTCAAGTCTATAATCGGACGCAGCCCCCCATCCTTCTTTGGAACTATGAAATACCGGCTGTAAAATCCGGACTCCCTGTCCTGAGGAGGGACCACCTCGATGGCCCCCTTCTCTAATAGGGTTTCCACTTCCTGTTCCATAACCAGACCCTGCCCGGGGCCCACTATCGTCTAAAAGACCCCGTTGAATATAGGCGGCACGGAGCCGAACTGAATGCGGTAGCCTTTTTCTACTATATGCAGGACCCAACGAGATACATTTGGCAGTAGTTTCCACGCTGCTAAATAATCTACTAAGGGAATCAGTCTCTCGAGACTGACCTCTGGTGTAAGAGACCCCCGCAGGGGCGGCGAGCGTCCCAGCCCCGCTACGCGCACGGGCGGAGGATACTTAGAACGATGCTCGCCCGGGGCCGCTGCGCCCTGGAGCACTGGCAAGGTTGGCAGAACGACCCCTAGAGGGCACTGAGGTGGGACGGGCACCGTGGACTGCGGTGTGTACCGTTCTACCCCAGCGGAGGCTGCCTTCTGAAACCCCGGGCCGTTGGCGTCAGGGTTTCTTGGCCGAGGACTTCTTAGCTTCGATAACCACCCTTAAATCTAACTTGGGCTTAGAAGACCTCGGCCTAGAGCGTCGCTGAGACTATCGTTCCCGACGCGGAGGAGCACAAGAGGCGACGCTCTGTTTCTGGGCCTCGCGGTGTGAGGAGCTAGGGTGCGGCTGGGGCATCTCCTTCCCAGATGCCCCGAGGGAGCGACGAGGGAGGAACTTATGGAACGCCTATAACGCGATTTGGAATCGCCATCTGAGTGCTTAACTTTCGCCTTGCTTTTTGGCATGTCTAGGAGCTCTTTTAACTGGACAGACAACAGTAAATAAGACTCACAAGACGGACAAATGACATTCACACACAGAGCGCTTGCTGAAAGACGCGAAGCTGACGCCAGCTGCGTGGCACGTGCTTTTATAGCTTCCTGGTCGCTTACGTCACCACGTCGGTGACGTCACGCCCTTCCATTGGACTGATTACACACGATATTCAGAGTCGCGTACGCTGAACGCGTTCCCCAAAGCGCTTCGACGCAGCTCGAGTTCCTGAAGAGGAACCGCACTTGTTAAAATTACAAATGACAAGGATCCGTCCTAGGTCCCCTTCTATTTTCAATATACATGTTGCCCCTTGGTAATATTATTAGAAAATACGGAATTAGCTTCCACTGTTATGCTGATGATACTCAGCTATATATCTCAACGTGGCCAGATGAAACTTCCCAATTATCTAAGCTAACAGAGTGTGTTAAAAATGTAGAAAGATTGGATGACAAATAATTTTCTCCAATTAAATTCGGATAAGACAGAGATATTAAATATTGGACCAAAAAACACCACACAGAATCTTGTAGATTACAATCTGCAGCTAGACGGATGTACTGTTACTTCCTCTACAGTCAGAAATCTGGCTGTTATATTAGACAGCAATTTGTCTTTTGAAAATCATATTTCCAATGTTACAAAAACTGCATTCTTCCATCTTAGAAACATTGCCAAGCTACGAAACATGTTGTCTGTTTCTGATGCAGAAAAGCTAGTTCATGCATTTATGACCTCTAGACTGGACTATTGTAATGCACTTCTAGGTGGTTGTCCTGCTTCGTCAATAAACAAGCTACAGGTAGTCCAAAATGCAGCAGCTAGAGTCCTTACGAGGTCAAGAAAATATGATCATATTACCCCAATTTTACAGTCTCTGCACTGGCTACCTATTAAGTTCTGTATCAGTTACAAATTATCATTACTTACCTATAAGGCCCTAAATGGTTTAGCTCCTGCGTACCTAACTAGCCTTCTACCACGCTACAACCCATCACGCACCCTAAGGTCACAAAACGCTGGACTTTTGGTAGTTCCTAGGATAGCAAAGTCCACTAAAGGAGGTAGAGCTTTCTCACATTTGGCTCCCAAACTCTGGAATAGCCTTCCTGATAATGTTTGGGGTTCAGACACACTCTCTCTGTTTAAATCTAGATTAAAAACACATCTCTTTCGCCAAGCATACGAATAATGTATCTTTTAAATTGTGAGTGTAGTTGCATCTGATCAAATGTGCATTTTTATTCTTTAGCTTGGGTTAAACTAATTTTACTTTGTTGGACAGCAGCTATGCTAATGATGTCTCTATTTTGTTTCTATGTTTTGCCACGGGATTTACATCCCGTGGTAACTAGGACTTACACAAGCTCCAGTCTGGATCCAGAACACCTGAGAAGAGATGATGCTGACCCTCAGAGGACCCCAGATGATCCTAACCTTGAATCAACAAACAGAACTAACAATTATTGTTACATATGTGACTGCATCATATAATAACTATTAATTAATAATATTGATAGTTCGTCGTCTAGCTGACTATGTCTTGTATTATTATTATTTTTTTTTTTTTTCTAAAATCCTGTCAAACGTGCACAAACTACTAGCTACTACTAAATATTGTAGAAACATAATTTTCTGTAAAGTTGCTTTGTAACGATTTGTATTGTAAAAAGCGCTATACAAATAAACTTGAATTGAATTGAATTGAATTGAATTGATTGGCTGGAAGTTCAGTATTTGCTGAAGTGACGTCTTGGGAAGCCCGTGGTTGGGCGTTGGCTGACGATGCAGAGTTGTGTGGGCTGGTTGAAGTTGAACGGGCAGTCGAGGTCAGACTCGGAGACCGGCCTTACAAAACTTAACTCAGAACACGAAACTCTCAAACGGAAAAGAAAAGAAGTAAAGTTTGACGAGACTAGGTGGTGTTTCTTTTCATCGTGGCTAAGTAGCAGCAGGCGTGCAGGCCGACGCACGCTGGAACCACGCTCAAAGAACAGTGATGACTAAAAGCATGACTAGTAGCAAAGCTAAAAGCTAAAAACAGGCATGACTAATAGCAGAAGCATAGCTAAAAACTAAAAGCTGACATGACTGATAGCAAAAGCTAAATGCAAGCTAAAAGCTAAAAGCAGGCATGACTATTAGCAGAAGCATAGCTTTTATACTAAAAACAAAATTTTATGGTGTCCTAAGTATTTAAACTGGCCTGTTGGCCACACCTCAAATGTTGTCTTGACCAATCAGATATTGTCTTGGCTCGGGGGTATCATAAATCAAATGTTATCTTATCAAGCATGTGGTCTGAATTTTCCCGCTCTTGCAGGGTCTAATTTTGGACATGATTCCTATAACAAGAATATGATACATTTGACAAATAACTGATGGTCATGACTGTTTCAAGCTAACAGATTCGAACACAAACATACCAAACATGATTATGAATCCTTAAGCTATCCCATAGTTATTAAAAGACATACACAATAAGTGATTAAACATGATAGACACATGTGTGGGTTACATATAAATGAATATAGAGTTAAGCGATTTATATTGAGAAAAGTTAAGTTTCTTTGTCATTCTCTGACAAAGATTTCTGTGGAGACCAGAGGTTCAAAGGCCCCCTTAGGAATTTCAGTCTGGTTCTGCTAGGTGGGGGAAGTGTTTAAGGATATTGTGTATAACTCTCATGGGTTTACATGTGATGTCCGGCGTTGCATCTCAATTACTTGCCCCAAATTTGACAATCTCTTCTCTGAATTGAAATTGTCAATAATTGTTCTAGTGGTGTTAATGTTGAAAGCTGTTCTGTGAAAGAGTTGGTTGGTTGGTTAACTTGTTTCTGACTTGTGGCACTAGAACTGATTTATGACCTCCGGTTGCCTTCCTGAGGAATTTGGCTCATGTTTCAACCACAGTCCTGATCAACTCTTTAATTTGTCTGGTTCGAGTCAGATCTGCTACAGGGGCGTAACATTTCTGTCACAGTCTTGAGGCATTTGGCTAATCACAATGCACTGGATAGCTGACCAATCATAGCACACCTCACTTTTCAGACTGATGAGCTTTGTAAAAATCGATGCATTTCGAAAGGCGGGGCATAGAGGAGAAACAATAATGTGCATTATATGGAAAATAATGTGTTTTTTTTTTTACCTTTAACCGCATAAACATTGCATTACACCAAATACTCAAAATAATGTTATTTTTAGACAAGTGTTTTAATCCATTACTGATAATTTTTTATTTTCGTTTTTTTATAGAACAGTATAGATTAATTATATTATTTTATTTTCCTCTTTTACCCTTTCTGTATTATCCATTTTCTTTATTTTCCATCTAAAGTATACAATTTGCAAATACTGTAAATGACCAACAATCATGCCATGTCCTCTGTCATTGCTTGTCATCATTAATTTTGAACAGACCCTGAAACAAACCAAGTGTAAAAACACCACAAAAGCAAAAACGGCTCTTGCTTTAAAGGCCATGGCAGGCGACAGAGGAAAAGTCAATGTGTCACCAATCACAGGGATCCAATAATGCAAATGTCAATAGGACTCTAAGCGGCATTAGTGTGAAGCCATCTGACAGATTGGCAAACTCAATACTTTAGACAGACAGCACAAGTGATAATCAATCACTTCTATGTTATCAGGCTTATATCATGGTAGATCAATATGAGGATGTTCTAATGGTACTTTCAATGTAAACATTCTTGTTTAACATTTGAGAGTATTACTGGCCTCTTAAACAGCACATTTTGCTGGCTCTAAACAAAGCTGAATTTTCAGTTAGACCAGGGACAGCATAACAAGGAGATTTCTCAAGTCAGACATACTAAATGAATTTTTCCTTACTATAATCTCATTCCCTACATTCACATTTTACACGAACACACAAACACACACATACACACTCAATCTTCCCTGGTTATCCATACAGAGAACGAGCTAAAATCCCAACACACTGGAGCCCTTGGAGAAGAATTCATTTAGGGGGGCATGAAATAAGAAATTTCATCGCTTGACTGGCCAAAAGGCACAATCTAATCACAGCGCACATTAAAAGTAACGTGGAGTTATGCAGATGAGACGACCTTTCCCGTCAGCCCTGCTGCTGGGCTGTGAGCCGCCTCTATGGCAGCAGCAGATACAGATTTGCATGTAGAAGCAGTCGACGCAGACATGCCTGAAACCCCACTCGTTTTAAAATGCCAGGCCAAAGCATGGAGTCATAAAAACAATGTAATAAAGTTTTTCTCAGTCGCTTTGTTACATTTCTCGAATCATTCTTGACATTTGCAAAACAGTAAGTGCATTTCTCTAAACAACTCGTACAAATAGCAAAACACCATGGATTACCTGCAAAATTGCTCCAAATCCTTAGTTCATCTCTCAAAAATAAATATCTGTGTCAATGAACATGTCAGTTCCATCAGAATGACAAGTCCTTGTGTCATAGTTTACGGATAAGACAGTCAAATTGCTTAGTCATGTTGTCAATATAACAGTGTACTCTGGAGTGATGTTCTGATGTAAACTACTGTATTGAACAGTATGCCATATGCTTATGTATGCCATATATCCATTACAAAAGTACACATTTACACATTACTGTATGTGGGATATTGACTGAATAGTAGAATTCCCAGTTACACTTTTACTAGTGGTCTGACTAAATACAGTTTTTCTCAGTCACTTTGGTGCATTTTTCAAAACAGAAATTAAATTCTCAAAACTACTTGTACAACCTCCACATCATCTAGTCATTTATACACATCATAAAACCAGTTTCTCATTCTTTTGAACAAGTTGCGATTGCTTTTGTACATTCATGCAATTGATTATGCACATTTATCTGTGGTTTCCTACATTATCAGTTGCTAATGTCATGTCGCTCAAAATGTATTATATAGTTTTCTGTGCAATAGTCTTACCGCTCAAAGCATCTAGTCTTTAGTTCATAGTATAGGTCATTAAATGCAAAATGGTTAATTTATTTGTCATAAACTGCCAAGCACACTTTTTATTTTTATTTTTACACATTATTATTAGACTTTTTGTCAATTTGGCATGAATTGTGCAAGTGAATCTTGACTAATGTAGATGATAAACCAATGATAAACCATTTCTCTGAAATAGCTCACAGGTTCATCTCATGAATCTTCATTTGGAAAGCTTATACTGTATAGACAGAGGACAACACAAGAGTTACAAATTCTGAAAATTGACTTATTTTCATCTTTGTGCCCATGTTTCTTTTTCCTTTTCATTATCACAAAAACATTGTAAAGGATTTATTTTTTTATTTTTGGGCCAGACCACTAGTAAAAGTGTAACTGGGAATTGTATCCAGTCTCTTTCAATCAATATCCCACATACAGTAATGTGTAAATGTATACTTTTGAAATGAATATATGGCATACATAAGCATATGGCATACTGTTTACAGTTTTTCTCGATTGGTTTGGCTCATTTCTTGAAACCGAGATGACATTCTCAAAACCATAAGGTCATTTGGCCAAACAGTCTTACAGTTCTGCTCAACATTATAGCTCACTAGCAAAATCAAATATCTTTCCCCAAACTCTTCTTCCATGCTTCAAAAGCAGATTCCTTTCCCATATAAAAGGTCAGTACAGTCAAAATCGCACAGATCCTTCTCAATTGCCTTGGCACATGTGCATTCATTTAGTGCTTTTGTCAAAATAACCTGGATGGTTTAGCACAACACCATGGATCCCCTGCAAAAGCTCATATCTCTCCCAAAACAGTTTATCCATGTGTCAAAACTAAATATCCTTCTCATATAAATAGTCAATGCCCCCAAAATGCATTATACCTTTGGCATTGTTTAAGCACTGCAAGTCAAAATGCTTAGACGTTTTGTCACTGAGGCACAGGTCTAGCAACAGAATACCACTATGAATAAAACTAAAAGATTTTACAGTAAAATCAGCCTCCAATAAACCACTCATACTCAAGGAAACTGTAAACATTTTTATTCGTACAAAGAAATGTTAACATTAGAGAACATACTGTGACAAGAAAACATATACAGGATTCTGTAAATGTGAACAGTTATAAACACAAACAAAAAACAAAAAAAACTCTAGCCTACCATACTGTAAATAAAGTTTCAGAACTATAGTACAGTAATATTTTCAGTGGTCGCCATTGTCACCCTCTCTTTCCTGGCCACCACCCTCATCCTCCTGGCCATCGACGCGCTGCTCTCTGTTAGGCCATAAATTCTCATCCACATCGCAACGGATATTTTCTCTTGCGATGCAGCGAGGGAAGAAACGGCGTGAATGTCTCAACCATCCCCTACATTGATCCCCTGTGATGTCCTCACATGCAGCATCCATTGCATGCAGCAGGGCCCTCTGGTCTTGAGCCTGATGCTCATACACCCTCCACCTCCAAGCTGAAAAAAAACTCCTCAATTGGATTTAGGAAAGGAGAGTAAGGTGGAAGAAACTCCATTAGCATCCGGGGATGGGTGGTGAACCAGGTTCTGATGCGTGGGCCACGGTGGAAGTTCACATTATCCCACACAATGACATAATGTGGTAGCTGAGGTCCTTCTTCACCTCTCTCATTTTCCGGGATCAGATCAGTATAAAGGTGGTCCAAAAAATTGAGGAGCTTTTGTGTATTGTCACAAGGACAGTGTTTTCTCTACTGGGACAGTGTTTTCTCTACTTCCTGTTGGCCTTCTGTAGCAAATTGTAGCTCCGTGTAGCTGTTTTTATTTTATTTTTTTCTCTAGAATCTTTATCTTACTATCACTCTCTGTTTTTTAAAGTGGTAAAATATAACTTAATTCACACCATATTTCTGATATTATCGATCAATCTTATCAGATTAACTTTGATCGTTCACTTTTATTTTATTTACGTGAGTGCAGTACACCTGCAAAGCGTTAGCACTCGTTAGCTTGTCATTAGCGTTTTCATTCGAACCTATCGCTGTTTTCTTTTCTCCTCTCCCTCGCTCCAGTTTTTCACAAGTTCATCAAACAACCGCAGTAAGAATTTTCATCAAGCACGGTGAGTAATGGCTTCTCCTATCATTGTTTCTTGCACCTCTTGCCACATGTACAGTTTATCTATCTCTGTCGCTGATGAGGGATTCACATGTGATAAATGCAGGGAAATAGTTAGGCTGACAGAGAAGATTTCAGAATTAGAGACACGCATCCAAACTTTAATTGAGGACAGTAAGAATGTTAGGGCTCTAGATACAGCTTTGGATGCGTCTAGCTCAGGGATTCCTGTACATTGTTCGGTTCCGGAAACAGAGCCCCAGCAGCAGGGCAACTGGGTGACGGTGAGGCAGCGTAGTCGTGGGTCAAAACACCGCTCTTCTGTTCCGATCAAAACATTAAACAGGTTCTCCCCACTCAGTGATTCACCCACTGAGAAACCTGATGAAAGTGCTCTAGTTATTGGTGATTCTATTGTACAGAACGTGAATATAGAGACACCAGCCACCATAGTCAAATGTTTACCGGGAGCCAGAGCGCCTGACATCTTGGCAAATTTAAAAGTGCTGGCTAATGCTAAACGTAAATACAGTAAGATTGTTATTCATGCCGGCGCTAATGATGTTCGACTTCGCCAGTCGGAGATCACTAAAAATAACATTAAAGAGGTGTGTGAACTTGCAAGCACGATGTCAGACACTGTAATATGCTCTGGTCCCCTCCCTGCTTACCGTGGTGATGAGATGCATAGCAGATTGTCATCACTTAATGGCTGGATGTCTAAGTGGTGCCCACAGAATAACATAGGTTTCATAGACAATTGGACGAGCTTTTGGGGCAGACCTGACCTGTTGAAAAGAGATGGTCTTCATCCCTCCTGGGGTGGCGCCACTCTTCTCTCTAGAAATATGGCAAATAGTCTTAGTGTTTATACTTGACTAACTGGGGCCCAGGTCAGGAAGCAGACAGACTGGCTAAACCGACCGTCTGCTAGCTGCCTCCCGTCACAGAGGTCAGTTAATTCTCAGCACATAGAGACTTTTTCACCTAGATATCACACTATAGAGACTGTGTCTGTTCCCCGAACTAGAAAATACAAAAAACGTCCAAACCAAGTTAAGATTAACAATTTAATTGAGGTTCAACAAATAAAAAACAGAAGCAATATGGATAAACAAATGATAAAGCTTGGCTTATTGAATATCAGATCCCTTTCTACGAAAACACTTTTTGTAAATAATATGATCACTGATCATAATATAGATGTACTCTGTTTGACAGAAACCTGGCTAAAACCTGATGATTACATTATTTTAAATGAGTCCACCCCCCAAGATTACTGTTATAAACATGAGCCACGTCTAAAAGGCAAAGGTGGAGGTCTTGCTTCAATTTATAACAACGTTTTCAGGATTTCTCAGAGGGCAGGCTTCAAGTATAACTCATTTGAAGTAATGGTACTTCATATAACATTATCCAAAGAAACAAATGTTAATGATAAATCCCCTGTTATGTTTGTACTGGCTACTGTATACAGGCCACCAGGGCACCATACAGACTTTATTAAAGAGTTCGGTGATTTTACATCCGAGTTAGTTCTGGCTGCAGATAAAGTTTTAATAGTTGGTGATTTTAATATCCATGTTGATAATGAAAACGATGCATTGGGATCAGCATTTATAGACATTCTGAACTCTATTGGTGTGAGACAACACGTTTCAGGACCTACTCATTGTCGAAATCATACTCTAGATTTAATACTGTCACATGGAATTGATGTTGATGGTGTTGAAATTATTCAGCCAAGTGATGATATCTCAGATCATTATTTAGTTCTTTGCAAAATTCATATAGCCAAAATTGTAAATTGTACTTCTTGTTACAAGTATGGAAGAACCATCACTTCTACCACAAAAGACTGCTTTTTAAGTTATCTTCCTGATGTATCCAAATTCCTTAGCATATCCAAAACCTCAGAACAACTTGATGATGTAACAGAAACTATGGACTCTCTCTTTTCTAGCACTTTAAATAAAGTTGCTCCTTTACGCTTAAGGAAGGTTAAGGAAAACAGTTTGACACCATGGTATAATGAGCATACTCGCACCCTAAAGAGAGCAGCCCGAAAAATAGAGCGCAGCTGGAGGAAAACAAAACTAGAGGTATTTCGTATTGCTTGGCGGGAAAGTAACATATCCTACAGAAAAGCATTAAAAACTGCTAGATCCGATTACTTTTCTTCTCTTTTAGAAGAAAACAAACATAACCCCAGGTATTTATTCAATACAGTGGCTAAATTAACGAAAAATAAAGCCTCAACAAGTGTTGACATTTCCCAACACCACAGCAGTAATGACTTTATGAACTACTTTACTTCTAAAATCAATACTATTAGAGATAAAATTGCAACCATTCAGCCGTCAGCTACAGTATCACATCAGACAGTGCACTATAGATCCCCTGAGGAACAGTTCCACTCATTCTCTACTATAGGAGAGGAAGAATTGTATAAACTTGTTAAATCATCTAAACCAACAACATGTATGTTAGACCCTATACCATCTAAGCTCCTGAAAGAGGTGCTTCCAGAGGTCATAGATCCTCTTCTGACTATTATTAATTCCTCATTGTCATTAGGACATGTCCCCAAAACCTTCAAACTGGCTGTTATTAAGCCTCTCATCAAAAAACCACAACTTGACCCCAAAGAACTAGTTAATTATAGACCAATCTCAAATCTCCCTTTTCTGTCCAAGATACTAGAAAAGGTGGTATCCACACAATTATATTCCTTCTTAGAGAAAAATGGTATATGTGAGGATTTCCAGTCAGGATTTAGACCGTATCATAGTACTGAGACTGCTCTTCTAAGAGTTACAAATGATCTGCTCTTATCATCTGATCGTGGGTGTATCTCTCTATTAGTTTTATTGGATCTTAGTGCTGCGTTTGACACAATTGACCACAACATTCTTTTGCATAGACTTGAATACTTTGTTGGCATCAGTGGAAGTGCATTAGCATGGTTTAAATCGTACTTATATGACCGCCATCAGTTCGTAGCAGTGAATGAAGATGTATCCTATCGATCACAAGTGCAGTATGGAGTACCTCAAGGCTCAGTACTAGGGCCGCTACTCTTCACGCTTTATATGTTACCCTTGGGAGATATCATCAGGAAACATGGTGTTAGCTTTCACTGTTATGCTGATGATACTCAGCTCTATATTTCTTCGCAGCCCGGTGAAACACACCAATTTGAAAAACTAATGGATTGCATAGTCGATATAAAAAACTGGATGACGAGTAATTTCTTACTGCTAAATTCAGAAAAAAACAGAGGTGTTAATTATAGGACCTAAAAACTCTGCTTGTAATAACCTGGAACACTGTCTAAGACTTGATGGTTGCTCTGTCAATTCTTCATCATCAGTTAGGAACCTAGGTGTGCTACTTGATCGCAATCTTTCCTTAGAAAGCCACGTTTCTAGCATTTGTAAAACTGCATTTTTCCATCTCAAAAATATATCTAAATTACGGCCTATGCTCTCAATGTCAAATGCAGAAATGTTAATCCATGCATTTATGACCTCAAGGTTAGATTATTGTAATGCTTTATTGGGTGGTTGTTGTGCACGCTTAGTAAACAAACTACAGCTAGTCCAAAATGCAGCAGCAAGAGTTCTTACTAGAACCAGGAAGTATGACCATATTAGCCCGGTCCTGTCAACACTGCACTGGCTCCCTATCAAGCATCGCATAGATTTTAAAATATTGCTTATTACTTATAAAGCCCTGAATGGTTTAGCACCTAAGTATTTGAATGAGCTCCTTTTACATTATAATCCTCTACGTCCGCTACGTTCTCAAAACTCAGGCAATTTGATAATACCTAGAATATCAAAATCAACTGCAGGCGGCAGATCCTTTTCCTATTTGGCGCCCAAACTCTGGAATAACCTACCTAACATTGTTCGGGAGGCAGACACACTCTTGCAGTTTAAATCTAGATTAAAGACCCATCTCTTTAACCTGGCATACACATAAAATACTAATATGCTTTTATTATCCAAATCCGTTAAAGGATTTTTAGGCTGCATTAATTAGGTAAACCGGAACCGGAAACACTTCCCATAACAACCTATGTACTTGCTACATCATTAGAAGAATGGCATCTACGCTAATATTTGTCTGTTTCTCTCTTGTTCCGAGGTCACCGTGGCCACCAGATCCAGTCTGTGTCCAGATCAGAGGGTCACTGCAGTCACCCGGATCCAGTACGTATCCAGACCAGATGGTGGATCAGCACCTAGAAAGGACCTCTACATCCCTGAAAGACAGCGGAGACCAGGACAACTAGAGCCCCAGATACAGATCCCCTGTAAAGACCTTGTCTCAGAGGAGCACCAGGACAAGACCACAGGAAACAGATGATTCTTCTGCACAATCTGACTTTGCTGCAGCCTGGAATTGAACTACTGGTTTCGTCTGGTCAGAGGAGAACTGGCCCCCCAACTGAGCCTGGTTTCTCCCAAGGTTTTTTTCTCCATTCTGTCACCGATGGAGTTTCGGTTCCTTGCCGCTGTCGCCTCTGGCTTGCTTAGTTGGGGACACTTCATCTACAGCGATATCGTTGACTTGATTGCAAATAAATGCACAGACACTATTTAACTGAACAGAGATGACATAACTGAATCCAATGATGAACTGCCTTTAACTCTCATTTTTGCATTATTGACACTGTTTTCCTAATGAATGTTGTTCAGTTGCTTTGACGCAATGTATTTTGTTTAAAGCGCTATATAAATAAAGGTGACATTGACATTGACATATTGTAGGGCCCTAAACTGGGAATGTGTGTGGCCACACCTCTTTCTGATATAGCGGCACACATTGTTATATTTGCTCCTCGCTGGCCTGGGACATCCACAGTGGCTCGGTGGCCAATGATGTTACGGCCACGCCTTCGACCTTTGGCCAGGTTGAAGCCAGCTTCATCAACGAACACTAGGATGTGAGAGGTTTCGTTGCCTTCTAATGCCATTATTCTCTACAATAGAATAAAAATAAATCTAATCAGTCAAGTAGAGACAGATACTGCAGGGAGGATCTAAAGTACTGTAAAAAGAGGGAGTGAAAAACTGAAGACAATTTCTAGGCAAAATGCTCTAGTCACACAAAGCTGGATTCTGAAGGTAAAAAGGATAAAGCAAAACAAAAAAAGTGGTAACCATGTCTTACTGTAATAGTGTTACAATGATAGACAACCAGTAGTTGACTTACATGCACATACTGGTACCGCAGCTCTTTCACTCTGTCAGAGTTTCTCTCAAATGGTACCCTGTAAATCTGTTTCATGGTCATCTGATGTTTCTTCAATACCCGGTCTATTGTGGAGATGCTGATAGAGTTTATATTTTGGAACATTACATTGTCTAGAAGGATTGCATTACGAATCTGTCTCAGTGTGATGGCATTATTTGCAATGACCATGTTGCATATTTCTCGTTCTTGTTGTTCATTTAGAAGTTTTCTTCTGCCACCCACTTGAGGCTGTCGTCCAATCCTAGACATACAAGTCAAAGGTCAACACTGTAAATTTGTTACAAAATGAGTTACCAATGTAATTGTACTGCTGTTTTATGGTACTAAAAGTGTGATGCACTGCACAGTGACTGGAATACTATTCACAGTATTTTCTCCATTTTTTTTTCTTTGTCATTTTTATAGTATCATATAACATCACATTAAGATATTACAGTACTCTAGGCCTACACACACACCAACACTGAATAGTTCAATAGATTAGTTATGTACCCGTTTTCCCTGCGAAAGGTTTGGATGATGGAGGAGACTGTAGACCGAGGCACATTAGGCTGCACTCGGCGACCTGCCTCTGCCATTGTGAGGCGATGGTTTATAACGTGGTCAATAAGGGTGGCCCGGATTTCATCTGGGACATCATGGTGCCTCCGTGCTCCTCAGCCTCTTCCCCCTATTCCTCCATGCATTCTCACTCCTCCTCTTCCTCTTCTTCCTCTTCTTCCTCCTCTTCCTCGAGCAGGAAGTTGCTGTTGTACTTGGCGAGGTGCTTCCATGTTCACACTGCAAATGAAACTGGCCCCGGGCCAAGCTCTGTCTATATACTTTTGGCAGCAGTCATAATCATAGACAACACCTGTCAGGTAACTAAACAAACTGTTTGATTGGTCATCTGAGATGTGGGAAACTGCTCCTTCGTTAGTTCTAATTTCACCTGATTGATTGTCAAGTACTGTCATAAATTTATCAAATGTTCCAAGAAATTTTTTCATGGTATTATATCTTTGACTAATTTTGACAGTTGAACAGACAATTGTGCATATGATGACTTACACAATGAAACCATGCTGATATGTTTTGGAGAGAGTAACCATTTCACTGAAAAATCAACTAATCAGTTTAGATCAGCAAGATCTATTTATTTGGAAAATGTGCTAAATGTGGGCTCATTGTGCTAACTGTAGCTACTTGTACATAATCATTTGAAAAAAAGCACAGAGTCACTTGAGACATGTACTAAAGCATTTGCAATTTGATAAAACCAATGAAAAATGACATTCTGTTGTGAACAATTGCAAGGTGGTTTGGAGATTTGTCCATGTTATTTTGAGAATGTCATCTCGGTTTCAAGAAATGAGCCAAACCAATCGAGAAAAACTGTAATACAGTAGTTTACATCAGAACATACATTAGTTATATTGACAACATGACTAAGCGATTTGACTGTCTTATCCGTAAACTATGACACAAGGACTTGTCATTCTGCTGGCACTGACATGTTCATTGACACAGATATTTATTTTTGAGAGATGAACTAAGGATTTGGAGCAAGAGACTGGCTTTTGCAGGTAATCCATGGTGTTTTGCTATTTGTACGAGTTGTTTTGAGAAATGCACTTACTGTTTTGCAAATCTCAAGAATGATTAGAGAAATGTACCAAAGTGACTGAGAAAAACTGTAAATAAATAAATAACCTTTACAATGTCATTGTGATATAGAAAAGGAAAAACAAATATGGGCACAAAGATGAAAATAAGTCAATTTTCAGAATTTGTAACTCTTGTGTTGTCCTCTGTCTTTACAGTATAAGCTTTCCAACTGAAGATTCATAATGTAGGAAACTGCAGATAAATGTGCATAATCAATTGCATGAATGTACAAAAGCAATCGCAACTTGTTCAAAAGAATGAGAAACTGGTTTTATGATGTGTATAAATGACTAGATGATGTGGACGTTGTACAAGTAGTTTTGAGAATTTAATTTCAGATTTGAGAAACGCACCAAAGTAACTGAGAAAAACTGTAACACAATAGTTGTAGCCTGAGCACGTTCCAAGTTGTGCATATAATTACATCATATGTGAGGTAAATGGCACTTCACCACTCATACAAAACACTTTAAAACATTTTGTAGTCATTACTACTGCATGGCCAACAAAACTCATGTTATGTGAAAAACCAGGTTCTTATATATTATACAGAATATGCAAGATTATGTATTCCAACATAATGTTGTCAATAACTTTATGCAGCACCTGTATCATTTGCTGGTTACCCGATTCAAGAATACAATGTGATAGGCTCAGTAACAAAATACATTTAAAGTAGAGCTGAAGACAATGTAAATGAAAATTGCATGTAAAAAAATGTTTCCCTTTAAATAAAATGTGTTAAGTAAGTTTAATTAAAAAGCACAATTCATAGAGCGTACACTGGTTTCGGAATTCTGTCTATGTACCTCTCCCTCTCTCTCAGATAACAGAGCTGCTCCGTCTGTGTCGCTCAGCAGCCTCCTCAGCCAATCAGCACGTTCACATTGACTTTGCAAACAGTTACACCTGGCCCAACCTAAAGCCTTGCCACATGACTCACAAGGAAACATGAAAAGTGCAATTTCTTTTCCATGCCCTCTTGTTGCTCCCTTATTCTTAACAACCACTTCAAAGCAATTTTGACTGCTCTCTCTCTCTATCCTCTCTACTCATGAGCCGTGAGAGACCTGAGAGGTGTTGCTCATCAGAAGTGTTGAAATGTATTAATGAAATGATTTGGAGCAGGGCACACAGACGTTGACCTCACTTCGGCAGGGTGAACTTAGGGCACGACTGAGTGCACGCAGCACACCTACACACAGCTGCAATCAATATTTAAACCTGCAAATGTCTCTTTGGCTAAATTCACAATGTAATTATTAACAGCTTTGACTTTGGTGTTCATGTTGGCTTCGAAAAAACAAATGGCATATTTTTTATATATATATATATATATATATATATATATATATATATATATATATATATATATATATATATATATATATATATATATTTGCACCTTAAAATACAAAATGACAAAAATAATAATAACAAAACATAACATATATGAACAAAAATAAGACAAATATTATCAATTTAATGATGTGCAGGAAGAGGCAAAAACCCCCAACTGGGCTTATTTAATGCCTCCACCTATAGACATAATTACAATAAAATCAAAACAAAAAACATAGAAAATAAAAACATTTTACTACATAAAAGTAACAACAAACTAGTGAGATACATATATCCATAACACACACACAAAACACACATGCACATACATGTATACATACACATAACATCAACAAATTTGAATGACGATTACAGTAATGAAAAAAATAAACAAAATATATGATCATAACATAAAAATGGAATAATATATATATTAAAAATTTAGAACAGCAGTTAAATGGGCTTTTAAATATCTTTTATAACATTTTAATGAGGAGGAGTTTATTGCTAAGTGGGAAAAACTGTTCCATAATTTGGTACCCCTAAATCTGATAGTAAATTGACCTCTGCCCGTAAGAAACTTTGGAAGATGAAGATCTAAGGATTGAAGAATTGAATAAGCCATGGTGTAACTATCAAATAAATCGAATATACTTTTCTTACATCTTAAATACATTATAAAATACTTATCATTTTTAATGTATAAAATACTTTTTTTTTTTTTTTTTTGAGTCAAAACATAATATTTTAAAACTTGGACTAACAATGTCTCGTCATAAAAAGGGATAAATTTTCTGGTATTTTAAGAGACTAATTAACCTCGACACTAGTGATGGTTCTTTGAGAAATTTGAATCACCTGAACCAATTGCTTCACAAAATTATTAACAGTTTCAAAGCACTTGAAACACTACAGGATGACATTGTATAATTACACCCCTTACAAACCAATTGCACATTTTCATGAAAGTAATAATTAAAAAAAAAAAAATTACAAATAATTAAAAACCTTTAAATATGAACAATCTTTCAAATGTTTGTTCTTTTATTATTTTGTAGTGCTTGTTTTGTGTGTTGTTAGGAAGGAATGAAATATTCTGCTTTTTGTGATAAGAAAACTGACTTAAGGTCAGCTAAAAAGGTTTTTTTTTTTTTTTTTTTTTTTTGAGGCAGCCTTATGAAAAAGTGTTTGGATTGCATAATGTTGTTTTACAAGATGCTTGATGGGATATATTTTTTCCCCTGAAGACTAGGTTGTCCTTGGCAGTAATTTCATCCTGATTGTAATCCACTCTGCGCAAATCAATGTGTGGATGCGTATCCAGGACTCTCACCTCATCTTAACGCAATTTACAGACAGATGCACGAGTGTGTGTACAGACATGCACAGATTTACACGCTCACACCTGTGTCTGAGTCTCACACATCCACAGAGTGATGCTGGCATGACTACAAACCACTAACTGAACCTGCACAGCCCCTGTCAGTCAGAGTAATGGGAGCTGATTAGGCATAGAAAGATCCAGATACAGTGGGAGGACGTGAGGAGGTGGAAGGGGAACTATGAACTTTAGTCAGGATTGACAGCATATTTAATTTAGAGTGAATGGAAAAAAGCTGTGAGGGACAGGCACACAACCGTGCCAATTGCTCTGATGAAAAATTGCAAATATGCCATTCCAGAAATATATATATATATATATATATATATATATATATATATATACATATAGAAGAAGCACACGACACGAGGATCAAGGTAAGTTCCCCGAAGGGTGGATTTTATTGTAAGGTTAAATGGGGAAATAGCCAACGTGAGGGGTTTCCGGTGCTCAGTGCTCGGCCTTCTCTTCTCATTCGGTGCGCAGTGCTGTGTGGGTCCGTGAAGTCCGTGTCCTTTGTGGGCTGGCGGTCACACGCTGCTGTTTGGAGGGAAACACAGAGAATTTGTTAGCCGAGTCTTTTGGAGACATCTCTCATCTCTGTGTTTGTCGATGCTGCTTGTCCGTCCCTGATGGACTGCAGGTGTGACCGCTCAGCCCATAATGAGCAGGTGCAGGTGTGCCTGCTCTGTTTCCAGGGCGACACTGATGAGAGCTGGGGACATGCGTCACCCCCCCCACCCAAGCGTCATCCTGTCCCTGTGGAAAATGGGGAAATTGGGGGAGGGCGGGGAGTGGAACCTGACAGACCTGCGAAAGCTGACCATATCCTCGAGAGACCGTTGGCGTTTCCTTCACGTGCTGGAACGCGCTCTCCGCTCTCCGGTTCCATGGGACCCTCTCTGGTTGCCCCTTCCTGGTCAGGTCTGTCAGGGGAGAGGCTAAGGAGGAGAAGTTAGGGATAAAACAGCGGTAATATCCCGCCAACCCCAAAAAGGCCCATACCTGCATTCTGGTGGTGGGCCGCGGCGCGGAGAGGATCGCCGCCACCTTCTTCTCCTGGGGTCAAATGAGGCCGCGGCCCACTTGGTAGCTGAGGTAATTGGCTTCGGTGAGGGTCAGGTGACACTTACGGGGGTTGGCGGTCAGCCCAGCCCGGCGGAGTTCCAACAGCACCTTCCGCAGCCACTCCAGGTGGTCCTCCCAAGTCTCTGAATGTATGACTACATCGTCCAGGTAGGCGGTGGCTTAGGCCTGGTGGGGCCACAGGAGGATGTCTATTAGCCGCTGGAAGGTGGCGGGAGCCACATGCAGGCCGAAGGGTAGGACCCGGTATTGCCAGTGGCCACTAGGGGTCGAGAACGCCGTCTTCGGCTTGGTCTGCTCGGTTAGGGGGACCTGCCAGTGGCCCTTGGTGAGGTCGAGAGTTGAAATGTACCGGGCCCTTCCCAGGCGATCCAAGAGTTCATCAACCCGCGGCATTGGGTAGCCATCAAACTCCGAGACTTCGCTCAGGCGGCGGAAGTCATTGCAAAAGCGGAAGGTGCCGTCGTGCTTTGGAACCATGACGATGGGGCTGGACCAGGGGCTGTGTGATGGTTCGATGGTCCCTAACCTCAACATCGCCTGTACCTCCTCCTCAATGGCGTGTCGCTAAGCCTCCGGAACACGATAGGGCCACTGCCGGACGATCACTCCGGGATCTGTGCGAATATCGTGCTTGAGTGCGTGGGTCCGCCCTGGCTGGGGAGAGAACACATCGGTGAATTGACTGACCAGGTTTTGCAGCTCTGACTTTTGGGCGGCCGAGAGGTGGGGGTCCATGTCCACAGCCACAGGAGGTCGCTGAGCGAGGGCTGCAAGCTGGGGCCCGGTCCCGACCCAGCGCTTCAGAAGGTTCACGTGGAACAGTTGGTCCTCTCTGCGTCTTCCGGGCTGCCGGACTCGGTAGGTGACAGGGCCGATCCTTTCCGTGACGGTATAGGGACCTTGCCAGCTGGCCAAGAATTTACAGGGGGCAGTGGGGACTAGGACCATGACGTGGTCTCCTGGCTAAAACTCCTGTGGCTGGGCCGCCCTGTTTTAATGTCGTTGCTGGGCCTGCTGGTCTTTGGCAAGGTGCTCCCGGATGATGGGCATGACCCTGTCAATCCTCTCCCGCATCTCCCGGACGTGCTCGATGGTGGAGCGGTGGATGGCCGGTTGCTGTTCCCAGGCTTCTCTGGCGACGTCAAGCAGGCTGCGGGGCTGCCGTCCGAAGAGGAGCTCGAAGGGGGTAAACCCGGTGGACGCCTGGGGTACCTCCCGGATGCCGAACAGGACATAGGGCAGCATCTTGTCCCAGTCGCGCTTGTCTTCAGCAGCATCTGCTTCAGTGTTTGATTGAAGCGTTCGGCCAGGCCGTCTGTTTGCGGGTGGTATACGGTGGTGCGGAGCTGTTTTATCTGGAGAAGCTTGCAGAGGTCAGCCATCAACCGGGACATGAAGGGGGTGCCCTGGTCAATCAGTATCTGGGATGGTAGGCCGTCCCGACTACTCAACAGGAAGAGCTCCTGGGCAATGGCTTTCGCGGTGGCTTTGCGGAGTGGGATGGCCTCAGGGTAGCGGGTGGCGTAGTCCAGGATGACCAGGATGTGTTCGTGTCCCCGGGCGGACTTTGGCAGCGGCCCCACTAGGTCCATTCCGATCTGCTCGAAGGGCACCTCAATGATGAGCAGCGGAATCAGCGGGCTGGGGGGAGGGGTGCGTGGAGACGTCCGCTGACAGGTGGGACAGGCCTGACAGAAGCATTTTACCTCGGCCTCCAGGCCTGGCCAGTGGAAACGGTCGCGTATGCGTTGGATGGTGTTTTGGGCCCCCAGGTGGCCGATCATGGGATGGGCATGCGCCAGCTCCATCACCGCTCCTGTCTTGGTACGTGGGATTAACAGCAAAGTTTTCTCCTCCCCCCTTTGCTGTGCAACACAGTACAGCAGGCCGTTTTTGACCACGAAGTGAGGTGTTGGGTGGGGTGCCGGTTGGAGGTCCTTCCCATCGGCGACCCTCACTTGGGCCCAGCAGTGTTTGAGGCAGTCGTCCTCGTGCTGCTCTCGGGTGAAGGCCCCAGCCCCAGTCACCTGCTGGAAAAGGTCATAATAGAGGTTGGGGTTATGATGGGAAGACTCACCCTCTCTGGGGCTGTCCGAGGCCAGCAGCACGGAATGCCGTCGGGGCTTCGTGGTTGTCCGGTGGGGGCGGTTCCCGGCGGGGCTGACAGGCTGGCTAGCGGAGGCGAAGAAACGTTCGAACCCCGGCCAATCCCTGCCGAGGAGGACCGGTACAGGCAGATCCTTGACGATCCCGACTTCCACCGGCCAGGCGCCAGGGGGCACCATGATGGTTACGCGCTGCGCCGGTACTTCCCTGGTATCGCCGTGGACACAGGTGATGGGCAGTCTGGCTTTGGGTTCCATCCGTGGAGGAAGGACAGTTGGCCGGACAAGGGTGACCGCGCTGCCTGAATCGAGGAGGGCGAGGACCGGCCAGCCATTTATCTTCACTTCCACCCATGGGGCCTGCTTTGGAGTTTCCGCATGTACGGCACAGCCTGCCAGCCAAGCGCATCCAGGGGAGTGAGGAGCTTCGGTGGGCATGGGCTCATCCTGTGGCCCGGGAACCGGCAGCCTGCCGACTGGTTGCTGGGTGCCCTCCGGCGTGCGTCGCTCCTGGACCACCCTTCGGGGAAAGGGCGGCGCTCGCTCCCCAGCCTCCCGGTGTTGGGTGGCCTCCGCCAGCTCGATGGCCTCCACCAGCTCGTCGAAGTTGGTGGGGTTCCGCATACCGGCCGCCTGCCAGAGAGCGGGGAAGGGCCCGTAGGAGGCGGTCCACTACTACGCGCTCCGCTACCTGGTGTGCGGTGGGCCCCGCGGCCAGTAGCCAATGTTGGGGGAGGTGTGAGAGGTTGGTCACTTGCGCACGGGCGGGCCGCCGTGGGTTGTAGGACCAGTCATGGAACAGTCGGGCGGCACTAATGGGCGACAGTCCAACCCGCCCCAAGATTTCCTTTTTCAACTCTTCATAAGAACCGCTCCACTCGGGGGTAAGCATAAAGTATGCCCGTTGCGCTTCTCCCGTCACCAACGGCGCCACGATCCGCGCCCACTCGTCCCTGGGCCATGCCTCCCAGACGGCGATCGCCTCGAACATCTGAAGGTATGTCTCGACGTCATCATGCGCCGTCATCTTTGGGATGAGCTGGGTAGCCTGGACTTGGGGTCAGGTAGCGGAGTTCGCGGGGCAGCCGACATGCGGAGGGTGGCGAGCTCTCGTTCCGTTTCCCCTTGTCGGGAGGCCATGTGCTCCATAATCTGTTGCTGGCGGATGCTCACCTCGGTGAGGTGCTTCAACAGATCCTCCATCGTTGGGGGCGGAGCGCCACCTGGGGAAACAGGAAGTGGACGTGAGAAAAACAACCCGGAAAAAACGTCCATCAACAAACCAAGTAAATGGTGATAGGGATGTAGTGGGATCCTGGTCAGTGACTTCTTCACTGCAATGCCCGCATTCTCCACCAGTCTGATGGGGTGAAGAAGCACACAACATGAGGATCAAGGGAAGTTCCCTGAAGGGTGGATTTTATTGTAAGGATGAAGGGGGAAATAGCCAACGTGAGGGGTTTCCAGTGCTCAGTGCTCGGCCTTCTCTTCTCCTTTGGTGCGCAGTGCTGTGTGGGTCCGTGAAGTCCGTTTCCTTTGTGGGCTGGCGGTCACATGCTGGTGTTTGGAGGGAAACACAGAGAATTTGTTAGCCGAGTCTTTTGGAGACATCTCTTACCTCTGTGTTCGTCGACGCTGCTTATAAAGCCCGTCCCTGATGGACTGCAGGTGTGACCGCTCAGTCCGTAATGAGCAGGTGCAGGTGTGCCTGCTCTGTTTCCAGGGCGATGCTGATGATATATATATATATATATATATATCCGTTAGACAAAAATATATGTTACCAATATACTTACAAAGAAAGTTTGTCATAAGTACTGTATATCCTAACAAGGGGTAACAAGCTAGTTTTAAATAGCTGCACAACAGGGCAAGCCAATGTTTTTAATGTTTTAAGCCAGTTGTTCCAAACGTGCATGAATTTATTTCTTCAACTGAAAACAAAAGAAGATGTAACTTAACAGTTTTTGGTCCACATTGACTTTCAACTCTTTGGTAACTGTTTTTTTTTTTTTTTTCAAAATATCCTCTTTTGTGTTTTGCATGAAGAAAGAAATTCATAAAGTTTTGGTGCAAATGTCATAGATTAATATGTATTGAGTAATCCAATATTTTGTAGAGAGGTGTCAAAATGGCAATTTCCAACTGAGATTCAGAGCCAAATTACAAGGGGTTAAAATGACTTCAGAAAGATGGCAGCATCATTATGTTATTTTTACACAGAGATCAGTAGGTCTGTTAGTAAAATCTGTTGACTTGTGCAATATTGGTTGCATTATGTGCCAATGATGACCATTCAAAATGGGGGAAAACAAACTTTTCAAGTTTTTTTTCTCCAAAGTTTGCAAAGTTTGCAATTCAAAACACATTAAAGATATCTTAATGACCTTTTAGAAATTGGGTCTTAACAAACTTCCCTTTTGGCATCTTCATTTTGTAAGGCCCTAAATAGTTCAGTTCCAGAGATAATGGAATTTCAGTATGCCTCCAGAAGTAAATTGTTTAATTGTACAAATTTTCAGTGGTTAAAAATCAAATGTGGATCATTAAGCATACCTGTCTGGGTGCCAAAAATAATAATTTTCCCATAGTTTGTGTACCTACAACTCAAAAAGTATAAAAAATATTGCAATATGACTTTGGATTCTAGTTTTTAATATACTGGAATATGCAATGCCCTACAGAGATATGGGGATCTTGATGCAAAAAAATTCAGACGTTTAATATTACCCATTTTCAGTGGTTGAAAACCAGATGTGGGTCACTTTGTATACAATTAATACTTATTGTATTTAAAGTGGAATGTTTAAAGAATAAGTAATGTTGAAAAGTTATAGCTGTTCTGGTGTGAATGGCCCTTTAAGATGATACAACATAGTACACAGTGCCTCATTTGCATCAAATTCAATATAGTGTTTACACTTAAGACCATCCTCAACAAATCTACATGACGAGCAACTGCCTGTTAATAATCGAAAAGATTGTAAAAAATTGGCCTGTCAACTCTTTGATTACTATTCTTTCCAAACAATATATGGTTATTTTCAAGAATATACTTCAGAAGAAACAACAGAACTTTTAATAAATGAAAAAAAAAATCAGCCAAACTGAACCTCACCACTGTAAATGAATCACTTCAGAAGGTGCTCCAGAACTTTGTCTGAGGAGAACTCCAGGCATTCTCCTTAATGTCCTCTTTCTTTCTTTCTCTCTATTAGTACATACTCATGAAACAGCCCAGCCATGCATGGAATGGATTCTGTAATACAAATCGTCGCTGTTACTTACAGCACTGCCAAACAGAAACAAACATGACAGCGAGTAATTACAAGGCCATTGAGTGCAATGTACTTGCAAAAGCCACTCCACCTTGAACTCGACTACGAACAGGGACAGAGAACAAGAGAAAAATAGAGTGAGCAAGACGAGAAAGAGGAGGAGGAGGAAGACAGGCCAACATATTGTATTTAAGAGCCCATTTCCCTGAGTGATTCCATTAAAACTCTCCACTGGGCCAATTATAGTATGAAGTGAAAAACGTCCTCCCTCATTAGGTACTGATGGGGGGTGCTGAGTCCGGTCAGCAGTGGAAAAGAGTGTGTGTAAGAAATGAACAAAAGAGAAATTTGTGTGACAGATGCACTTTTGAAGCCAGCAATGAAACTGACAGACAAAGGCAGGATGCACTTTCCGTATGAAAAACATCTCTACACTGACCTCACAGCAAATGACTGAATGCCTAAAATGTGCTGGAAATGACATATTTGCAGGGCAGCTGCCGGTTGTTTTATCATCTTACATTTAGTCACTGCTACTTTGTCATTGGTGTCATCAATTTCCCGCTACCAGTGTTTAATATGCCATAGTTAACATCTGACCTTGATAAATGAAACTGCATAAACTGTTCTTCTTCAAACAGAGCAGCTCAGTCATGATGTCAATTTGTATATCGTCTGAAGTAGACATACAGTACAGACCAAAAGTTTGGACACACCTTCTCATTCAAAGAGTTTTCTTTATTTTCATGACTATGAAAATTGTAGATTCACACTGAAGGCATTAAAACTATGAATTAACACGTGGAATTATATACGTAACAAAAAAGTGTGAAACAACTGAAAATATGTCATATTCTAGGTTTTTCAAAAAAGCCACCTTTTGCTTTGATTACTGCTTTGCACACTCTTGGCATTCTCTTGATGGGCTTCAAGAGGTAGTCACCTAAAATGGTCTTCCAACAGTCTTGAAGGAGTTCCCCGAGAGATGCTTAGCACTTGTTGGCCCTTTTGCTTTCTGTCTGCGGTCCAGCTCACCCCTAAACCATCTCGATTGGGTTCTGGTCCGGTGACTATGGAGGCCAGGTCATCTGGCACAGCACCCCATTACTCTCCTTCTTGGTCAAATAGCCCTTGATGCCTTCAGTGTGACTCTACAATTTTCATAGTCATGAAAATAAAGAAAACTCTTTGAATGAGAAGGTGTGTCCAAACTTTTGGTCTGTACTGTATAATGATGCAGCAAGAGTTTTTCTTGATACAGTATGATACATTATACTGCATACTATACTACATTATAATGTGACTGAAATACATCACTCATAAAAGAACAAAGGTTCTTTATTGCCATAGATGGTTCCATGAAATACCTTTAACCTCCATTGGAACCTTTCCTTGCACAGAAGCTTCTTTCTAGTGGAAAAACATTACATTCACATTATTAAAATCTTCACACTACGAAGAAGAGGGGAAAAAGGTTCACTGAATGGTTCTTGGGGAAGCCAAGATGGTTCTTCTATTAAAAAAACCCTTTCAGAACCTTTATTTGTAAAAGTGTGAATATCTCATTATCATAATACATACTCTTTTACAGAAAATAATGTTTCAAAAAATTTTCTTTCAGAGCACTACTCTCCATGGAGCAGAGTTCACTTTGCCTTTTTATTTTATGGAATGGAAAATATCTCAGGTGACGAAAAGTAATATCAGCTCTTGATGAAAAACTCCTCACTATTTCAGTTAGAGGTTATGTGATATCTGAAAGTCCACTGCACCCTTCAGCAACACACTTTACTCCTGGGCTCTTGAGAGGACTCTTCAACTGGAAGCAAGATGGGTTTTATCGTTGATGCCACAGAAGAGCCCTTTTCCCAGTTTTTAATATCTAGGCTTTTTAAAAAAGAATACATCTATTTGCTTTAAACGGTCAAGATTAGCATTAGTTGGATATAGTGGCATGGCGACTCACAAGTGGTCACTAAGGTAATTAGCCAGCTAAGTAAGCTAATATGCGGCTTAAGTTAATACATAGTCAGTATAAGCCTACTAAATTACAGTTTTTCTCAGTCACTTTGGTGCATTTCTCAAAGCAGAAATTAAATTCTCAAAACTACTTGTACAACCTCCACATCATCTAGTCATTTATACACATCATAAAACCAGTTTCTCGATTGCTTTTGTACATTAATGCAATTGATTATGCAAATTTACATGCGGTTTCCTACATTATCAGTTGCTAATGTCATGTTGCTCAAAATTTATTATATAGTTTTCTATGCAATAGTCTTACCCCTCAAAACATCTAGTCTTTAGTTTATTGTATAAGTCATTAAATGAAAATGGTTAATCTAGTAGTCATAAACTGCCAAGTGTAACAGACACGCCAGGCTCCAGCACCAACCTATCACAGCTCCCTCCCTCACCTGAATACTAATCACTCCCACCTGCTCCTCATCCACCTGCAATCGAACCACTCCCATAAAAACCACACACACGCACCCAGTCACCGTCCGGTCTAGTTTGCAACAAGGTCTATTCCTGCCTGCTTACTCAAAGGACTAACCCATCACTCTGCTCAAAACTCTCCAGCGATCTCCAGTGTCTCCCAGTCTCCATCGTGTGCGTGTCCTCTACCTCCAGCATCTTGTGTTCATCACCAACGGCTCCATTCATTTCACCAACCTCCAACACCATACCACACTGTTCACTACCTGCTCCTCTTCTTGTGCCTTAATATACCGTGTTTTCCTGTTATTCCAGTCTCCCGTCCCTGAATACCGTAACAGAAGACCGGATGGCACAAGCATGAGCCTCATGGACCCCTTCCAAGACCTCGTTGATGCTTTGCGTCGCACCCTCACTACTCTTCCGGCATCCCCATCACCTGCGAGCACTTCCGGTAACAACACCGCCGCTTCCTCACCTGCCGTGCACGCCAGCCCCATGGCCAAGCCAGCGCCCTTCTCTGGTTCGGCGGAGGATTGCAGCGGATTCCTGCTCCAATGCTCGCTAGTCCTGGAGATGCAACCGCACTTATTCCCCACCGAGCAATCTAAAGTGGCCTTCCTGATCTCACAACTCCAAGGTAAAGTGCTTCAGTGGGCCGATTCCATTTGGACACAAAATAACTCTGTCATCCAGTCTTGTTCTTGCTTGGTCGACCATTTCTGAGAAGTTTTTGGCAGACCCACCTGGGATTCCTCCATTGGTGAGAAATGTTATAATTTGAAACAGGGGAAAATGTCTGTCAATGAATATGCTCTTAAGTTCAGGACTCTTGTGGTCACTAGCGGACGGAATGAGCAAGCCTTGCTGACCACCTATCACTATAGTGACACTTACTGCCGCTGACATCTCTCTTCCAGTTTCCACCCTCATCGATTCTGGGTCAGCTGGCAACTTCATCTCCAGCTCCCTCCGCCAGCTCAACCTCACTACCACGGCAACGCCGTCAGCCTACCAGGTCCATTCAATAACAGGTAAACTATTGAGTAGAAGATGTATTCGTTCGTGTATTCGTATTCGGGTCATGACCGAAAGGACAAGATCCCGGATACAGGCGGCCAAAATGAGCTTTCTCCGTAGGGTGGCTGGGGGCTCCCTTAGAGATAGGGTGAGAAGCTCGGTCACTCGGGAGGAGCTCAGAGTTGCTCCTCCACATCGAGAGGAGCCAGCTGAGGTGGCTCAGGCATCTATTTCGGATGCCTCCTGGACGCCTTCCTAGGGAGGTGTTCCAGGCACGTCCCACCGGGAGGAGGCCCCGGGGAAGACCTAGGACACGCTGGAGGGACTATGTCTCCCAGCTGGCCTGGGAATGCCTCGGGGTTCCCCTGGAAGAGCTGGAGGAAGTGGCTAGGGAGAGGGAAGTCTGGGCATCTCTGCGACCCGGCCCCGGATAAGCGGAAGATGTTGGATGGATGGATGTATTCGTCGCAGTGTCGATCCGCTCACCCTCCGAACTGGGCTACTTCACATGGAGGAGATCCATCGGCTGGTTCTGGAGGAATCCACCGCTGACGATATCCTAGGGCACCCATGGTTGGAGCAGCGTAACCCTGTAATCTTATGGAAAACCGGCGAAGTCCTGAAGTGGGGCGAATGGATTCCCTGTTCCATCCAATCCTCTCCCAGAACCTCTATCCGTCAACGCTGCCCTGGAACATCTCTGTGGTGCCACTGTCTTCACCAAGTTGGACCTCCGCAGCGCTTACAACCTCATCCGGATACGTGAGGGGGACGAGTGTAAGACAGCTTTTATCACCCCTACTGGCCACTATGAATACCTCATGATGCCGTATGGTCTAGTCAACGCCCCCTCCGTATTCCAGGACTTCATTCACGAGGTGCTCCGGGAGTTCCTCCACAAGTTCATTCTAGTCTACATTGATGACATCCTCATCTACTCCTGGAGCTTAGCGGAACATCGTCGCCACGTTGCGGCGGTCCTGCAATACTTTCCAGGCTTTCCAGCTGTACCTCAAAGCTGAGAAATGCTCCTTCCATCAGCCCTCAGTGCAGTTCCTTAGATACTACATCAACAGCAGTGGCATCCGGATGGACGAGGGGAAGGTGGACGCCATCAAGAACTGGCCACAGTCAAGAAACTCAAGCAATTCCTCTGCTTTGCCAACTTCTACTGCCGATTCATCCAAGGTTACAGCTCCATCACCAACCCACTCACCAGTCTTCTCCGCAACAAGCCCAAGTCTCTGTCCTGGACCCCAGCCGCCAAGGAGGCATTCCACACTGCTCCTCTCCTAGTCCACCTGATCCCAATAGACCCTTCATTGTTGAAGTCGACGCCTCCACCACCGGAGTAGGAGCGGTCCTTTCCCAGCAGCAGGGGAATCCCAGCCGTCTCCATCCATGTGCCTTCTTTTCCCGCAAGCTCAACCCGGCGGTGGTCAACTACAACATCGGCTAGCCATCAAGCTGGCGCTGGAGGAGTGGAGGCATTGGTTGGAGGGAGCTAAACACCCATTCCTAGTTCTCACAGATCAAAAAATCTAGAATACCTACGCATGGCCAAGAGGTTAAACCGCAGATAGGCCCGCTGGACTCTATTCTTCACTCGTTTAAATTTCTCCATCTCATACCGACCAGGGGTCAAGAATATCAAAGCCGATGCTCTGTCCGGTGTCACACTCCTGAGGAAAGCCTGGAGGAACCCGAAACCATACATCCTGATAAGGTAATCGTCAGTCCCATCACCTGGTAAACTGAGACTCTGCCCTCCTCCAATCCCTCCACCAACACTCTGCCAGGGTGCCCACCGGGCTTGCAGTACATCACTAGGACACGGCGCACTCCACTCATCCACTCAGCTCACACATCTCTTTGCACTGGCCACCCGGGGGTCAATGAAACCCTCTCCCTGCTGAGGGAACGCTTCTGGTGGCCCAATATGGCATTGGACATCAGAAGGTACGTGCAAGGATGTAAGGAATGCACAATCTTGAAGAGCCCACGCCACCTACCATCCGGCAAGCTATTCCCTCTGCCCGTTCTGAACAACCCTTGGTCACACCTAGGGCTGGACTTCATAACAGACCTACCTCCCTCTGATTACAATACATGCATCCTCGTTATTGTTGACCGGTTCTCTAAGTCCTGTCGTCTTCTCCCCCTGAAAGGTCTGCCCACGGCTGAACTGATGTTTAACCACGTCTTCCGTTACTTTGGCATTCCCGAAGACATCGTCTCCGACAGAGGCCCCCAGTTCATCTCCCGGGTTTGGAGAGCCTTCCACTCACTCCTAGGTGTGGCAGTCAGTCTGGCCTCTGGTTACAATCCCCAGTCCAATGGGCAGACGGAGAGGAAGATACAGGAGATCGGCAGCTTCCTGCGTAAATTCTGCCATGAGCACCAGGACTCTTGGAACCAGTTCCTAGGGTGGGCCGAGTACGCACACAACTCCATACGTCAACCTTCTACCGGACTCACTCCATTCCAGTGCGTGCTCGGCTACCAGCCACCACACTTCCCATGGTCAGGAGAGCCCTCAGACGTTCCATCGGTCGACTACTGGTTCCGAGAGAGCGAGAGGGTCTGGGACGCGGCCCACCATCAGCTACAACGGGCCCTAAGTAGGTGCAGGATGACAGCCGACCTTCGCCGCTCGCCGCTCGCCGCTCCAGCATACCAACCTGGACAGAAGGTCTAGCTGTCAACCCATGACATCCGCCTGCGCCCACCATGCAAGAACTTGAGTCCCAGATTCATTGGCCCGTTTACCATCACAGAGCAGATCAACCCGGTAACCTTCAAACTCCACCTGCCATCTGAGTATCGGATCCAGCCCACGGATTCCATGTCTCACAGAGCCTGGCGTAGCTGAAGCCCCCTGCCTCTCCTCCTTGACGATGGAGCTGCCTACAAGGTCAAGTAAAGTCACCTTTATTTATATAGCGCTTTAAACAAAATACATTGCTTCAAAGCAACTGAACAACATTCATTAGGAAAACAGTGTGTCAATAATGCAAAATGACAGTTAAAGGCTAAGTAGATTAAGTGACCCCAACTAAGCAAGCCAGAGGCGGCAGCGGCAAGGAACTCCATCGGTGACAGAATGGAGAAAAAAACCTTGGGAGAAACCAGGCTCAGTTGGGGGGCCAGTTCTCCTCTGACCAGACGAAACCAGTAGTTCAATTCCAGGCTGCAGCAAAGTCAGATTGTGCAGAAGAATCATCTGTTTCCGGTGGTCTTGTCCTGGTGGTCATCTGAGACAAGGTCTTTACAGGGGATCTGTATCTGGGGCTCTAGTTGTCCTGGTCTCCGCTGTCTTTCAGGAATGTTGAGGTCCTTTCTAGGTGCTGATCCACCATCTGGTCTGGATACGTACTGGATCCGGGTGACTGCAGTGACCCTCTGATCTGGATACAGACTGGATCTGGTGGCTACGGTGACCTCGGAATAAGAGAGAAACAGACTAATATTAGCATAGATGCCATTCTTCTAATGATGTAGCAAGTACATCGGGTTGTATGGGAAGTGTTCCCGGTTCCGGTGTACCTAGTTAACACAGCCTAAAAATCCTTTAACGGATTTGGATATTAAAAGCATATTAGTATGTTATGTGTAAGCCAGGTTAAAGAGATGGGTCTTTAATCTAGATTTAAACTGCAAGAGTGTGTCTGCCTCCCAAACAATGTTAGGTAGGTTATTCCAGAGTTAAGGCACCAAATAGGAAAAGGATCTGCCGCCCGCAGTTGATTTTGATATTCTAGGTATTATCAAACTGCCTGAGTTTTGAGAACGTAGCGAAAGTAGAGGATTATAATGTAAAAGGAGCTCATTCAAATACTGAGGTGCTAAACCATTCAGGGCTTTATAAGTAATAAGCAAGATTTTTAAATATATACGATGTTTGATAGGGAGCCAGTGCAGTGTTGACAGGACCGGGCTAATATGGAAATAATTCCTGGTTCTAGTAAGAACTCTTGCTGCTAGATTTTGGACTAGCTGTAGTTTGTTTACTAAGCGTGCAGAAAAACCACCCAATAAAGCATTACAATAATCTAACCTTGAGGTCATAAATGCATGGATTAATATTCCTGCATTTGACATTGAGAGCATAGGCCGTAATTTTGATATATTTTTGAGATGGAAAAATGCAGTTTTACAAATGCTAGAAACTTGGCTTTCTTAGGAAAGATTGCGATCAAATAGCACACCTAGGTTCCTAACTGATGACGAAGAATTGACAGAGCAGCCATCAAGCCTTAGACAGTGTTCTAGGTTATTACATGCAGAGATTTTAGGTCCTATAATTAACACCTCTGTTTTTTTCAGAATTTAGCAGTAAGAAATTACTCGTCATCCAGTTTTTTATATCGACTATGCATTCCATTAGTTTTTCAAATTGGTGTGTTTCACCGGGCTGTGAAGAAATATAGAGCTGAGTATCATCAGCATAACAGTGAAAGCTAACACCATGTTTCCTGATGATATCTCCCAAGGGTAACATATAAAGCGTGAAGAGTAGCGGCCCTAGTACTGAGCCTTGAGGTACTCCATACTGCACTTGTGATCGATATGATACATCTTCATTCACTGCTACGAACTGATGGCGGTCATATAAGTACGATTTACACAATGCTAATGCACTTCCATTAATTCCAACAAAGTGTTCAAGCCTATGCAAAAGAATGTTGTGGTCAATTGTGTCAAACGCAGCACTAAGATACAATAGAACTAATATAGAGATACAACCACGATTAGATGATAAGAGCAGGTCATTTGTAACTCTAAGGAGAGCAGTCTCAGTACTATGAAACGGTCTAAATCATGACTGGAAATCCTCACATATACCATTTTTCTCTAAGAAGGAATATAATTGTGAGGATACCACCTTTTCTAGTATCTTGGACCGAAAAGGGAGATTCGAGATTGGTCTATAATTAACTAGTTCTTTGGGGTTAAGTTGTGCTTTTTTTTTTTTTTTTTGATGAGAGGCTTAATAACAGCCAGTTTGAAGGTTTTGGGGACATATCCTAATGACAATGAGGAATTAATAATAGTCAGAAGAGGATCTATGACTTCTGGAAGCACCTCTTTTAGGAGCTTAGATGGTATGGGGTCTAACATACATGTTGTTGGTTTAGATGATTTAACAAGTTTATACAATTCTTCCTCTCCTATAGTAGAGAATGAGAGGAACTGTTCCTCAGGGGGTCTATAGTGCACTGTCTGATGTGATACTGTAGCTGACAGCTGAATGGTTACAATTTTATCTCTAATAGTATCGATTTTAGAAGTAAAGTTGTTCATAAAGTCATTACTTCTGTGATGTTGGGAAATGTCAAACCTTGTTGAGGCTTTATTTTTCATTAATTTAGCCACTGTATTGAATAAATACCTGGGGTTATGTTTGTTTTCTTCTAAAAGAGAAGAAAAGTAATCGGATCTAGCAGTTTTTAATGCTTTTCTGTTGGATAGGTTACTTTTCCGCCAAGCAATACGAAATACCTCTAGTTTTGTTTTCCTCCAGCTGCGCTCCATTTTTCGGGCTGCTCTCTTTAGGGTGCGAGTATGCTCATTATACCATGCTGTCATACTGGTTTCCTTAACCTTCCTTAAGCGTAAAGGAGCAACTGTATTTAAAATGCTAGAAAAGAAAGAGTCCATAGTTTCTGTTACATCATCAAGTTGTTCTGAGGTTTTGGATATGCTAAGGAATTTGGATACATCAGGAAGATAACTTTAAAAGCAGTCTTTTGTGGTAGAAGTGATGGTTCTTCCATACTTGTAACAAGAAGTAGAATTTACAATTTTGGCTATATCAAGTTTGCACAAAACTAAATAATGATCTGAGATATCATCACTTGGCTGCATAATTTCAACACTATCAACATCAATTCCATGTGACAGTATTAAATCTAGAGATTTAATGAGTAGGTCCTGAAACGTGTTGTCTAACCCCAATAGAGTTCAGAATGTCTATAAATGTTGATCCCGATGCATCTTTTTCATAATCAACATGGATATTAAAATCACCAACTATTAAAACTTTATCTGCAGCCAGAAATAACTCTGATGTAAAATCACCAAACTCTTTAATAAAGTCTGTATGGTGCCCTGGTGGCCTGTATAAAGTAGCCAGTACAAACATAACAGGGGATTCATCATTAACATTTGTTTCTCTGGATAATGTTATATGAAGTACCATTACTTCAAATGAGTTATACTTGAAGCCTGCCCTCTGAGAAATCCTGAAAACGTTGTTATAAATTGAAGCAACACCTCCCCCTTTGCCTTTTAGACGCGGCTCATGTTTATAACAGTAATCTTGGGGGGTGGACTCATTTAAAATAATGTAATCATCAGGTTTTAGCCAGGTTTCTGTCAAACAGAGCACATCTAGATTATGATCAGTGATCATATTATTTACAAAAATTGTTTTCATAGAAAGGGATCTGATATTCAATAAGCCAAGCTTTATCATTTTTTTATCCGTATTGCATCTGTTTTTTATTTGTTGAACCTCAATTAAATTGTTAATCTTAACTTGGTTTGGACGTTTTTTTTTTGTATTTTCTAGTTTGGGGAACAGACACAGTCTATATAGTGTGATATCTAGGTGAAAGAGTCTCTATGTGCTGAGAATTAGCTGACCTCTGTGACGTGAGGCAGCAAGCAGATGCTCTGTTTAGCCAGTCTGTCTGCTTCCTGACCTGGGCCCCAGTTAGTCAAGTATAAACACTAAGACTATTTGCCATATTTCTAGAAAGAAGAGTAGCACTACCCCAGGAGGGATGAAGACCATCTCTTTTCAACAGGTCAGGTCTGCCCCAAAAGCTCGTCCAATTGTCTATGAAACCTATGTTATTCTGTGGGCACAACTTAGACATCAAGCCATTGAGTGATGACAATCTGCTATGCATCCTGTCACCACGGTAAGCTGGGAGGGGACCAGAGCATATTACAGTGTCTGACATCGTGCTTGCAAGTTCACACACCTCTTTAATGTTATTTTTAGTGATCTCCGACTTGCGAAGTCGAAACATCATTAGCGCCGGCATGAATAACAATCTTAATGTATTTACGTTTAGCATTAGCCAGCACTTTTAAATTTGCCAAGATGTCAGGTGCTCTGGCTCCCGGTAAACATTTGACTATGGTGGCTGGTGTCTCTATATTCAAGTTCCGTACAATAGAATCACCAATAACTAGAGCACTTTCATCAGGTTTCTCAGTGGGTGCATCACTGAGTGGGGAGAACATGTTTAATGTTTTGATCGGAACAGAAGAGCGGTGTTTTGACCAACTACTACGCTGCCTCACTGTCACCCAGCTGCCCTGCTGCAGGGGCTCTGTTGCCAGAACCAAACAATGTACAGGAATCCCTGAGCTAGACGCATCCAAAGCCGTATCTAGAGCCCTAACATTCTTACTCTCCTCAATTAAAGTTTGGATGCGTGTCTCTAATTCTTAAATCTTCTCTGTCAGCTTAACTATTTCCCTGCTGTAATGAATTAAACCTTGCTAATCTTCGGGAAGAAGGAGGCGGGAACTGGCGGACAATGAAATAACACTTTAATAATACAAAATAAACACAAAACAGCGCACCAGCCCCTCACGGACGACTGGTGCGCTCAAGTAAAAACCAAAACACAACTAAAAGCCCAGGCCTGGTCCTCTCTCGTCCTTCACTGTCGTCGCTCCAGTTTTATATCCTTCCATCTCCTACGTGGGACTCGAGACCGGCAGTGGGTTGCAGGTGTCACTGATTTCACAATCATTGCCGGCCTCCTTCCTTGTTCCCACGTCCCTCGGCCCCGCCCCACTCGCCACACCTGCATTTTAAGAGTGAGAGGGGGTGGCCAGGGTAGAGAGAGAAGAGGAAGAGGAAGAGGAGATAGAGAAAGAGGAGATAGAGAAAGAAAAAGAACAGCTGAAGATGTAGGAGGAAGAGCTGAAGATGTAAGAGGAAGAGCGAGAAGAGCTGAGGATGTAGGAAGAGCAAAATAGATTGAAGAGATGGATTGATTGGAGGGCAATGGTATAGTGGAAAGAGAAAATATAAGAAGAGGACGACGGGGAGGAAGAGGAGGGCAAAGAGGAAGAGAAGGCCAAGGTGTAAGAGGAGGGAGGAGAGGTAGAATGAGGTTAGGGTACACGCGTGTTTCAAATGAAATCAGAGCCACACTTATTGACCATGTCATAAATCATGGTCTCTCACTGAGAGAAGTTGGCCAGAGAGATCAGCCCAATATAAACAGATCCACAGTGGCTTCACTTATCCATACATTTCAGAGGGGAAAACCGGTAAGTAACTATATCATTCTAGTTTTACAATAAGAGTCCATGTAGTCTTGTTTGACATAGGTCTAGATCTCTACTTGTCCAAACCTTTTTCAGAATTGAAGTTAGCAAACATTTAGGTGGACAAACAAGACATTTTTCAGTTGAACAAGAGTATGCCATTTTTGACATGGTGGTCCAGAACAACACCCTCCGCCTCAAAGAAATTCAGCAAAGAATAACACCGGACAATCAACTGTTCCACAATATCCACCAATGCAGTCTCTCCACAATTGACCGTGTTCTAAGAAGAAATGCTATCCGAATAAAGCAAGTATACAAAGTGCCCTTTGAGAGGAACTCCGTTAGAGTGAAGGAGTTGCGATTCCAGTTTGTTCAAGTATGTGCAACCCAATTACTGCAATTTTATTGTCAACTCAAAGATATATTTTTCCTGAATTTTAAGTATGTGTCCATAAACTATTCCATGCTACTATATGTGAAAAGATTTAGGCATATCTATGTATACTGCTGCTTCAAAGTGTGAACTCAAACTTCAGTAACAATTTCACAGTAGTATTGACTGCAATCAATGCCATTACCGTAAAACACAAATGTACTATATTTTACCTTGTGTTCTTTTTACTCTAGAGAATCCTGGCGTTGGATAGCAGTGCAACTCATTATGAGTACCTGTATATTGATGAAGCAGGCTTCAATCTTCAAAAAAAAAAGGAGAAGAGGGAGAAATGTGATTGGCCATTGTGCTACAGTCAATGTCCCTGGACAACGAGGAGGCAACATCACTCTCTGTGCAGCAATTTCTACAACTGGTGTTGTGGCACACAATGCTGTGTTGGGACCATACAACACAGCAAGGCTCCTACAGTGGAAAAATACGAAATGGCTCCTATGGGAGCTGACACTGCTGCGGCAGTGAGAAAAATATGGAGAGGCTCCTGCGGGAGCATACACTGCTGTGGCAGTGAGATAATATGGAAAAGGCTCTTGCGGGAGCTGACACTGCTGCGGCAGTGAGAAAAATATGGAGAGGCTCCTGCGGTAGCATACACTGCTGCGGCAGTGAGAAAAATATGGAGAGGCTCCTGCGGGAGCATACACTGCTGCGGCAGTGAGAAAATATGGAAAAGGCTCTTGCGGGAGCTGACACTGCTGCGGCAGTGAGAAAAATATGGAGAGGCTCCTGCGGTAGCATACACTGCTGCGGCAGTGAGAAAAATATGGAGAGGCTCCTGCGGGAGCATACACTGCTGCGGCAGTGAGAAAATATGGAAAAGGCTCTTGCGGGAGCTGACACTGCTGCGGCAGTGAGAAAAATATGGAGAGGCTCCTGCGGGAGCTGACACTTCTGCGGCAGTGAGAAAAATATGGAGAGGCTCCTGCGGGAGCTGACACTGCTGCGGCAGTGAGAAAAATATGGAGAGGCTCCTGCGGGAGCTGACACTGCTGCGGCAGTGAGAAAATATGGAGAGGCTCTTGCGGGAGCTGACACTGCTGCGGCAGTGAGAAAATATGGAGAGGCTCCTGCGGGAGCATATACTGCTGCGCCAGTGAGGATAATATTAAAAAGGGCTCTTGCGGGAGCTGACACTGCTGCGGCAGTGAGGAAATACGTAAAGGCTCCTGCGGGAGCTGACGCTGCTGCGGTAGTGAGGAAATACGTAAGGGCTCCTGCGGGAGCTGACACTGCTGCGGCAGTGAGGAAATACACAAAGGCTCCTGCGGGAGCTGACTTTGCTGCGGCCGTGAGGAAATTCGTAAAGGCCCCTGCGGGAGCCGACGCTGCTGCGGTAGTGAGGAAATACGTGAAGGATCCTGCGGGTGCTGACACTGCTGCGGCAGTGAGGAAAAAACTCGTGAAGGCTCCTGCGGGAGCTGACACTGCTGTAGCAGCGGGGGAAATATATAAATTTGAAGATGCTGTTTTCACGTTGTAGTATGGACTGTAGAAACAGAGGCTTTGAAAACGAAGCATATTTAGTCTTGTAACACATTCTACCAATAGACATGTTTATAGCAGTTAACTCGCAGTTATGTGCTATTCACTTTCACATGGTTTCTAAAAATTATTTTGCATGCTTTTCATATTACAGTCCTAAAAGACAACAGAAAATTTACTCACGATTGCTGTCCTGCGGAAAACACGAGGGCAGTTGCGTATTAGATCAATTCTGAGTGATCGCGCCAGTAAATGGTGAAATATTTCCATAAATTGATCCTGCCAGAAAATTTAAATGAAACTTATGTCTGTATCATCTGAGTGAGGTTTGGACATGCACGGTAAGGCAGGTGTAACGTAAATGGGTTCAGACATTTCGGTGTGGATAACAACTCTGAAAAAATGCCTTGTTGGCTTCATGGATAAAAAATGGCATCGACATCGGACAGAATTACGTCATAACATCGTTTAACAAACTTTAGCAGCGAGACCTGCATTTTAGCAGCTTCACCTGAAAAATATTAATTTGTGTAGCAGCGGCAGTAATGTAATTCGACTACGCCACCCCGAGATCTAACCCGGGGAACTGTAAGTAACCACCAAGGTTTCTATAAACTTAGGCCATCAGGTTCGGGCATTGAACAAACAGAGAAGTGGTTCCATACCAAAAAAATACAAATTTTATTAATCAAATTCACAGCAAATTCACAGCAAAAAGTAGTAAACACTCTGAAAGCTGACGTCAGCACATTCCAAAAACACTATACTCTGGGGGAGAATTAATAATAGGCCTATATCACAACATATCTAAATTCACAATCCAATGGATTTAACAATTCATCTTCATCAATAAAACACAATAATAAGTAGCACCTGAGAGGGGCGAGTCAGTGTACTGACAAGGAGTCTCTCGCACACGCACACTCACAAGACCAAGCTTGAGGCTTACTGGTGGGCGTCCAGTGACTCGGGCCGTCAGGCAGAAGTATCCAGATAACCCACCCCAACGCATGTGCACAATCACACAACCAGCACAGCAATAATCACACTGTGAGGGTACCCACACTACACACCAAAGAGAGAGACCACCACCTCGAGCGCGCCGTCCCCACCGTCAGCACTCAGCTCCTCAAACATATAACAAGGACAGAATAAACAAAAGTTAACTACAATTCATAATTTCAAACCAAACTAACACCACAATGACAAAAACAAAATAACTTTACCAACAACAGCAGTACTGATAAAGTAAGTAAACAAACAACAAAGAAGATTAAATCATGTTACCAAACAACAGTAATGCTGATCAATGAAATAAATTAACCAAGGAAAAAATAATATTGCAAAACAATAATGCTAATAAATGGACTAAACGAAAGACCAATGAAATAACTTTGCAAACACAGAACACTGATAAATAAATAAACAAAAAGGGGCGAATGAAATAAATTCACAAAAACAGAATACTAGTAATTGAATAAACAAAAGAACAAATGAAATAATTTCACAAAAACAAAATACTGATAAATGAATAAACAAAAAAAAAACAAACAAATGAAATAACGTTGCAAAAACAGTAAGACTGGTAAATGAAATAAGCAAACAAACGAGACAAACGAAATAATCGTTTAAGAAACAAGGACGCACAACCCACTCAAACGATCACAATTAAATCACGTAACAAACACATTCATCCGTGAATAACTGAATGAGGGCAGATACTCAGTCGGCCACACAAGTGGCCAATGAGGCGATTTCCTTGTTTGAAAGATGAACTCAGTCCATTAACTCGGACTCGGCGAAGCAAAATTCCGCACTTAGAAGAGACGTGCATTCATAGCGCAAAACAAAGCAGCAGTTGCCCCAAGGCAGGCCGCAAACGCTTCCTTGCGATGGTAGCTATCCCTAAGAACACACAATAATAGTTCTATTAAACTACCACCCAAATAAGGCCGTTGACCGGGAGGACTGTCGTACTCTCACTTCCGTCCCATCAGAAAGGCCAGGCAACACAGCCACCCCAGGGAGTGGAGAACCACTCACATCCACTTGAGGGGCTGAAAGGGGCGACGTACTGTGATCGTTAATAGCTAACCCCGTCGCCGGAGACTCAGACTCGAACGCTGGCCGGTCCTGGATCATCAAGTCATAATTGCCCAGCCACTCCTCCTGCCTGGTTACATGTGAAGTGGATGGCTGGACGACAGTTTGGTCGGTAACAGGAGGCAGAGGCATTGGCACATTCTCGCGAACCACCGGTTTCAACAGGGAGCGATGCACCTGCCGAGCCTTGCTCAGGTCACCCACTGGTGCCACGGTATATACTGTGCCACCCTCTTTCGGTGCTTTCAGTACCTGGTGCATTACTGAGCTCCACATGTCATGAATTTTGTGGTGCCCCCTCACACTGAGATCACGGTGATATACTAACTGGCCCTCCTGTAACGGTACCTCTCGAACCCGCTGGTCATGGTTTGTCTTACGGCGTGTAGCTGCTGCTTGCAGCCGCTCTCTGGCTCCATGGAATGCAAGTTGCAACCGAGCCTGATGTTCTTGGACCCATTCAGTGACCCCAGAGGGCTCAGGGACATTACCCAATAGAAAATCCAACGGCAACCGTGGTTCTTGCCCAAACATCAAGAAGAATGGTGACTCCCCTGTGGCCTGGTGGGGGGTGGTATTATAACAATACAAGATTTGGGGCAAGCAAGTATTCCAGTCTCTTTTTTGTGAGGCTGGTAAAGTTCGTAACAGGTTGTGCATGGTCCTATTAAAACGTTCGCACTGCCCGTTTCCCGCTGGGTGATACGGAGTAGTGCGCTTCTTCTGGATCCCATAAAAACCACAAAGCTGCTGAATAAGCCCATTTTCAAAACTGCGGCCCTGGTCCGAATGAATTCGGCCAGGGACCCCAAACTTTGAAAACCACTCCCCCACCAGCACCTGTGCCACTGTAAGGGCGCGTTGATCACTAGTCGGGACCGCCAAAGTATACTTGCTAAAAATATCAGTCATTATCAAGACATTCTCCTGCCCACTCCTAGCTGGCTCTAGAGTAGTAAAATCAATTGCCAAGATTTTATTGGGTCGCCCCGCCAACAGGTGGCCCATGAAACTCTGTGCGGCAGGATGATTGTCTTTGGCAACCTGACATCTTTCGCACAACTGACACCAGCGTGCCACATCCGAAGACATACCTGGCCAGAAACACCGCTGCCGTAAAAGCTCCAGGGTCCTTTCGGTTCTCTGGTGGCCATGCTGCTGATGGGCCTGTATTAATACTTCTTTTTGCATGGCCTCGGGCAGCAACAATTGCCATACTATTTCTCCCCCGTCTGAACGGAAGACCTTACGGTAAACCACACCATCCCACTCCACTAAACGGTCCCACTGTTTCAGCAGGGCCAACGTCTGTGGTGAGACCTGTTTGCGCTCTTGAGAGCTAGGCCGTTCCCCCCACCTCCAAAAGACTAAGGCTTCCTGAATGGTATGGTCTTCCTGCTGAAAAACAGCAATCTCAGCCGGAGTATGCACCGATTGGGTAACCTTGGTCAGCCCGGACTGTAACACCTGTTGCAGTGGTTGAGGGAGAGTAGTACCAGGGGCTATAGCTTCAACGGTGTGGGAGTCTGGTAAATGCAGCCTAGATAGAGCATCTGCATTTTTGTTACTCCTCCCCGACCGATGTTTGACTTCATAGTCAAATGAAGCCAGTTGGCCTAGCCAACGCTGCTCTGTGGCACCAAACTTCGCTGAGGCCAAATGACTCAGTGGGTTGTTGTCAGTATAGACTGTGCATTTATGACCCAGCAGATACTCACAAAACTTTTCTGTCATGGCCCATTTAAGGGCCATGAACTCCAGTTTCATGGAACTATAGTTCTGCATGTTCCTTTCTGCGGGTCTCAACCCCCGGCTAGCATAGGCTATAGGCCTCACTCGGCCCCCTTGCTCCTGTGACAATACTGCACCCAAACCCCCATAGCTCACATCAACCTCTAAAATAAAAGGTAATGTAAAATCTGCGTACGCTAGTACTGGAGCAGTAGTCAATTTTGTCTTAAGAGCATCAAAACTGGCCTGACACTCACTAGACCAAATTTTAATGGCTGCCCTTTGAAGCCTTTTTCCCGACCCCCCATTGGCCAGCTCTGCCACTAGCGGGTGTAATGGGGCCGCCAACTTAGCAAAACCTTCAACAAATCGCCTATAGTAGCTAGCGAATCCTAAAAAGGACCGCAGCTCAGAGACTGTGGTAGGAGTTGGCCAAGAAGATACCACTTCGATTTTACTGGGATCCGTGGCCACACCCTGGTTTGAGATTACATGGCCCAAATACCGTACCTGCTGCTGGAAAAACGCACACTTCGAAAGCTTCACCTTTAACCCTTCTTTCTCCAACCGACTCAACACCACCCCCAGCCTCTCCAGATGTTGTTTAACTGAACCGGAAAAGACCACAATGTCGTCCAAATAAAGAAGCAACGACCGACACTGTTCGTCACCGAATATCCGCTGCATCAATCGCTGGAAAGTTCTGGGGGCATTGCACAGTCCGAAAGGCATTGGGTTCCACTCGAATAGTCCGAAGGGCGTGCAAAAAGTGGTCTTGGACTTATCCTCTTCTCTAACGGGTACTTGGTTGTAGCCACTAGCCAAATCGAGCGTGGAAAACCACTGAGCCCCTGTCAGTGCATCTAATGACTCTTCTATTCGTGGAAGAGGAAATGCATCTCTTCTTGTTTTGCTGTTTAACTGTCGGTAATCCACGCACATACGCAGACTGCCATCTTTCTTTTTCGCGAGAACTATGGGGGAAGCGTATGGACTGCAACTTTCTCGAATTACCTGCGTTTCCAGCAGTTGATTAATATGTTCCTTTACCAACTCATACTCCGATGGGGGTATGCGTCGATAGCGTTGTCGCACTGGAGCACTATCATTGAAGGGGGATCTCATGAGCAATTAAGTTAGTACACCCTAGATCTAATTCGTTGGCTGAGAAAACATGGGCGTACTTCCTTACCAAGAATCGCACCTGTTCTTGGTCCTCCCTAGACAAGGGGGACAGGTCCAAAGCTTCAATCTGGTCCGACACCATGGGGGATGCTGACTGAGAAAACACAGTAGCGGTATAGGAGGGCACTTCGGTGACACCCGCTGGTAAGCTAACAATGTGGGCATGTTCTAACTCACCTACAACTGTGCGGGGGAAGAGCAGCACATCGGCGGTACCCACATTGACAACCGGTACGTGGGCAGTGCCTCGAATCACTTGAATGAGAGCAGGAGATACCAACAAACCTGCCGGTAATCCTGCCTCTGGAGGTTCCAATAACACAGTGGCCCCGGAATACTGGTACGAACAAGTAGCAGCCACCAGCTTCATTGTGCCCCCAGGGATTCTACAAGCCCTCCTACCCCAAACCTTTACTTTACCCCTGACTCCCTCAGACAACCGCAGGCTACTACTATGGCATCGTTGGAAAGCCTGTCGGACAGAAACCGGTGCTTCCGACACTGATAGCAACTCGAATAAAGCCAGACCGTGAAGTCCAAAGAGCTCTTGGAAACACTTTTGAATCACATTCATTCCCAATATGCCGGGTGCTAAAGTATGGGAACTACCTGGTGGATCCTGAACCACCAATACACCACACTGTGGCATCAACTTCCCGCAAAACACCACATCCATTTCCAAGTTCCCGATGTATGGAATGGCCAAGCCATTGGCCGCCCTAAGCTGCAACCAATGGCAAGAGTGAAGATGCTCCTGACCCCAAGGCTTAAAATGCTGCGAAAAAAAACTCTCAGTGACAGTAGTCACCATCGACCCATTATCTACCAAACAAGGCACCTTGACCCCTCCCAATATTACCTCAACGTATGGACAGGAAGCCATTAACTTTGCAACCTTAGTCAAATTTGGAGAATCCCTTATTGAGCCAGAGCTTGCCCCACCGGATGTGTGGCTCTGCAAAACGGTGGGCACTAGTTTTCCGAAGCCGAAGTTGGACGGGTCTGGCTACCAAAGGGAGGGCCTCGCCCCAAGGACTGGGGTCGAGAAGAAACTCAAACCCCATCACATTCACTAGCAAAATGGCCAGGCTGTTGGCAATGCCGGCATATCAATGGCCCATTATGTGACGAGCGACCACGCATGTCGGGGCGTTGCAAGTGTACAAGATTTTGGGAAAGCTGTTGTAATTGCTCTTGTTGACGTCGCAGCTGTTCTTGTTGAAGTTTCAACATCTCCTTTATTTCACTCACCTCCGATGGCGGGGGTGTCCGAGGCAGATCATGCGGGCTACCCTGTACCCTATACTGGATGCCAATATCCGAGGGAACAGAGTGGCTGCGGCCCCTCATACCACCAGGCAACCCCTCTCGTTCCCACTGCATAGCCTCCCTTCTAACCTCCAGCAACGTGGCCATAGGCTGCCGCCGCACCATCTGCTTTAGCTCACGGCGTAAAGCACCATCAAGAACATATTCATTAAACTGATCCCTAAGCGGGGCTTCAGCATTTGGCATACCATCAGGTGCCTGACCCTTTATCTTGGCCATGAGACTCATCAGGGCCAACGAAAATTCTCGAAGGGTCTCACCTTCCTGCTGCTTCCTTGAAAAAAATGCCTCCTGCAATACTACATATGAATCAGTACAACCATAAAGTTCTCTCAATATGGCAATTATACGAGCTGGATCCCTCCGATCAACGCTAGGGCGGTACTTTATCTCATCACGAGCCTCCCCCTCTAAGTGGTCATAAAGGAAATTGGCTTGATCATTAGCTGCCAAGTGCCGTACTCTCATACTTGCTTGTGCCTCCTCAAGCCACTCGCTCAACCGTTGACCCGATTTCCCACTAAATATGGGACATGTACGTTCTCGTGGGATGAAAACCATCCTCTCCGCTATGGGGACAGCAGCCGTACCATTACTAGCAACATTAACGGCTGGTGGCAAATTAGGTGGTGCAGGGACTACATTGGGATCCTGTACAGCTAAAGCCTGTTGTTGGCGAAGCCTTTCATTATCTACTTTAAGCTGGGCCACTAAGTCCCGCAACTCTTGTAGTTCCTCATCCATGGCTAGCTCAAAATCACCAACCCCACTACAATACAGGAGAAACAAAACACAATCCCCAACAACCTTAACTGACACGTTATGGGTCCACGTCAGAGCAACTGCTGCTTTGCTCAAGAAGAATCGTCATCCAACTGCCCTCAAACAAAACACAAGTAACATTCATCCACAAGACAAGAAAATAGGATACACTTCTCTGTTATAGTTCAGGCCACCCTGCCGACTACGCCAAAATGTAGCAGCGGCAGTAATGTAATTCGACTACGCCACCCGGGACTCGGGCCGTCGGGCAGAAGTATCCAGATAACCCACCCCAACGCATGTGCACAATCACACAACCAGCACAGCAATAATCACACTGTGAGGGTACCCACACTACACACCAAAGAGAGAGCCCACCACCTCGAGCGCGCCGTCCCCACCGTCAGCACTCAGCTCCTCAAACATATAACAAGGACAGTTTGGTTGGTAATTTCAAACCAAACTAACACCACAATGACAAAAACAAAATAACTTTACCAACAACAGCAGTACTGATAAAGTAAACAAACAACAAAGAAGATTAAATCATGTTACCAAACAACAGTAATGCGGATCAATGAAATAAATTAACCAAGGAAAAAATAATATTGCAAAACAATAATGCTAATAAATGGACTAAACGAATGACCAATGAAATAATTTTGCAAACACAGAACACTGATAAATAAATAAACAAAAAGGGGCGAATGAAATAAATTCACAAAAACAGAATACTAGTAATTGAATAAACAAAAGAACAAATGAAATAATTTCACAAAAACAAAATACTGATAAATGAATAAACAAAAAAAACAAACAAATGAAATAACGTTGCAAAAACAGTAAGACTGGTAAATGAAATAAGCAAACAAACGAGACAAACGAAATAATCGTTTAAGAAACAAGGACGCACAACCCACTCAAACGATCACAATTAAATCACGTAACAAACACATTCATTCGTGAATAACTGAATGAGGGCAGATACTCAGTCGGCCACACAAGTGGCCAATGAGGCGATTTCCTTGTTTGAAAGATGAACTCAGTCCATTAACTCGGACTCGGCGAAGCAAAATTCCGGACTTAGAAGAGACGTGCATTCATTGCGCAAAACAAAGCAGCAGTTGCCCCAAGGCAGGCCGCAAACGCTTCCTTGCAATGGTAGCTATCCCTAAGAACACACAATAATAGTTCTATTAAACTACCACCCAAATAAGGCAACCACATAGCCTGAACGTAAAACTACTTACCTGAGCAACAGCACGCTGACACATGAATCTCGCAGGAATGCGCCGTGCGCGAGTCAACAATAACATGTTATTCCGTTCAATCCGATGGAAAACGGGGTAGCCGCAACAAAGCAAGGAATTCTGTGACACCACTAAAAACTGGGTGAACCCAAACAACATGAGCCTTCCGCGTCACACACTACCCGGGGTTACGTTCAAGCTATAACATGCTCCTCCTGACCTGATTGGTCACCACGAGCCAATCGTAAACCAGCTAGAACGGATAAAGCCAATCTAACTAAATGGGGAGGAGGGACTGAATCCAACCACAATCCATCCTGCCACATTTGTAACACACGGTCTGCGCTACTAGTGGAGGCAGCCTCGAACTGCGTTGCGGCCAGAAGCCGCGGTGAAGGGCTGAGCCGCGGCAGCAAGTGAGTGAGGCTTTGCTTCGGTGAGATCTGGGGCGCGGCCCCATTACTTCTCTGGTGGTGTCGAGCGAGGCGAGCTCGGGGCTTTGCACGGTCTGTTGGCCACAGCGTGTGGCTGTTTGAGAAGAGCAGGTGTCGCAATAACGCTTGATGCTCTGCGGCTGTGTTAGATGGCAAACTGCGCGAACCGAATTCTGAAAGTCGAGAGATAACGAAGGTAGGATGTACTTGATTATTTATAGGCGTTTTCTCGAGCTGATTGGTAACCAGTGTAATTGCTGCTGATGATGAACTGGCCGTGTTAATTATCCGTGCACGCTTCTCCCGAAATTCGTTTGTGAAACGTCACTTATTGATTTTTAGGGGGAAGTCGTGGCCTAATGGTTAGAGAGTCGGACTCCCAATCGAAAGGTTGTGAGTTCGAGTCCCGGGCCGGCAGGAATTGTGGGTGGGGGGAGTGCATGTACAGTTCTCTCTCCACCTTCAATACCACGACTTAGGTGCCCTTGAGCAAGGCATCGAACCCCCAACTGCTCCCCGGGCGCCGCAGCATAAATGGCTGCCCACTGCTCCGGGTGTGTGCTCACAGTGTGTGTGTGTGTTCACTGCTCTGTGTGTGTGCACTTCGGATGGGTTAAATGCAGAGCACAAATTCTGAGTATGGGTCACCATACTTGGCTGAATGTCACTTCACTTCACTTCACTTCACTTCTTTTTTTTTTTTTTTTTTCTTTTCTTCACTGATTTTTATTTATTTATTTTTTTTCCCTGAATATGTAGAATGTGTGAATATGTAGAACAAAGTTGAAACCAAAATGAAGTAAAAACTACTGACATGTTAATTACTGTTTCTCACAGTTCCCTCTCGTTTACCCCTGTTTGAGACCAGCTGGAAACAGATTCTGAAGACCTAAGCAGTGAATCTTCTTGGGACAGTGAATCACATCTCTTGTGGGATAGCCCAAGAGCCAGTGTTCCAGTTACCTGGGTTAGGAATGTCCATATGTTTTCAGCATCCTCCTGGGATTGCTGACACATTCCTCAAGAGAAAACCTCATGAAAACCTCATATTCACCAATCACAGCAGATGCTACGAGCATAAACATCTTCATAAACTCCTTGGGCAATAACACCTACAGCCCTCAACATTTACTAATATCAGCAGGCTAATAGTTCCTAATAAAGAGCCACTTAAGACTGTGGGCTAAAAGGATGTGATTTGAAATTATCATATGCCAGATTATGGTTATGATAATCATACTGGTGTAAGCATTTCCAGATTTTCTTTCATTTGTTAGCATTTCACTTCTACTTTCACACTACTTTTTAGTAAAAATGTTTTATGCCTCGTAGAGACATTTGACTCTTGAAATTTTTAATAGCAGTGCTTCAGCTGAAAATACACAGTCCAGAGTTCAAATTAATATTTTAATCCAGCAAGGATGTATTAAATTGGTCAAAAGTGATAGCAAAAACTTTTTCATGTTACAAAAAAAAAAAAAAAATCTAGGTAAAATGAATGCTGTTCTTTTAAAAATGTCCATTGATCAGATGGAAAACATCTATTTTAAATTGTAATTTGTAAATAAGTTTAACGATTGTAAATTGTAATTTCAGAAAATACTGTTTTCACTGTATCTGTGATCGAATAAATGCAGCTTTGGTCAACATACACCTCTTTGACTTCTTTAAAGACAAAAAAAATTGAAATACAATTATTAATAATATTTGTTTAACAGTTGCTTACCAAATATATACATTTCCCTTATTCATCATGATGCATGTTATGAAGCAATAAAAGAGATTGCTTTATTACTTTCGTCCACCAGAGGACAGTCCTTCCTTATGTTTATGTGACCCGTATCTTCCAGATAGATAGATAGATAGATAGATAGATAGATAGATAGATAGATAGATAGATAGATAGATAGATAGATAGATGTGTGTGTGTATGAACAAATTTTATTCAGTATTTCACATATTGACAATGAATAGAACATCCTGGCAGATATGAATTTTTTTTTTCTCTTCTTATGTAACAATATCTTTCCATGAACTTTCCCATCATTCTTTTCAGTTTTCCAATTTCCATCTCTGATATGTGTGAAAACTGTTGACATAGTACTGTAACTTTACAGAAACACTGATGGTTCTGAAAGGAAGACCTTGATGCTATCCTTTCACAACATCGCTAGTATGTGACTAGAAGTTGGCCACGGTTATTTACTATGTCAGCAGTAATCATTACAAGGGACCTTGCTGTCTATTAATTTGACATAATTTGGAAGTCAGGTCTATTTCAGTTCATTACATTCATCATGGATTCTAGTCAGGCAGATTTAGTTTCTAAAGAAGTGTCTGTGGAGTTTTAAACATTACTGCATTTACTCTAGTGAAAATGGCTTATTTAATGTAATCACCCTCAACTATGTGGTTCGAATGCTGTGTAGAGGAGCATTTACAATTATTACATTTGCTAACTCATTCCGCGAGTCCACTGTGGATATTTTCTTCTCTTGCAGCTTCTGCTGTCTGTATGCTGTGATCACGTGTTGTGAAGTAGCGCACATCAATGCTCCCTCTAGTCATACACACACAGTTTTTCAGCCTGACCAAACCAGTGTTCAGCTGGTTTATCAGGTTTGCCAGCCGATCTCCCAGATTAACATGAAATTCTGAGCTAAATTAATAGAAAAGGAGTCTGTCCGCTTGTCCATTGATTTTCTCAAGCTGTGAGTAAATTTGTTTGTGGAAATAGTGCTGATGAATTAAACAGCTGAATTCAGAATGCTCGGACTGGAATAAGTGGAAATAAGTGTCATGTGAATTGCTTTTATTACTTTTTCTTTCTTGGTGCATAACAGCCCAGATTGCCATTCACCTTCATTATAAAAAAATTGTGGCCAGCACACTTTGTAACATTTCTCCTTTTCTGTTTCACAGAAGTCATGCCAGTTTGTAAAAACGTCTACAGCATTTATTAATCTTAGCTAATGGTAATTTCAACATTTACTAATGCATTATTAAAACCAAAAGTTGCGCTTGTTAACATTAGTTAACACACTGTGAATTAACATGATGTAACAATGAACGACTGTATTTTCATTAACTAACATCAACAGAGATTAATAAATACTGTAATAAATGTGTTTCTCATTGTGTGTTGATGTCCGTTAATACATTTACTAACATTAACTAATGGAACCTTATTGTTAAGTGTAACCAAAAAATTCAAATGTAATTTATTAGTTCTATTATTTATCATTCTAATATGCTGACTTGCTACTCAAGAAACATGTCTTATGTTTATTATCAGTGCTAATAATAGATGCTTACTATGTATATAGCTCTTTTCTGGATTCTTTGATGAAAAGAAAGTTAAAAAAACAGCATTTATTTGAAATATACATCTTTTGATAAAATGAATGCACCCCTGTTGAATAAAAGTAATATACGAAGTGCCCCCCCCCCCCAAAAAAGGGAAACTGTGAATTAGATCTTGGCTTACATCTGTTTTAATCCAGCTGCAGTCATCCACCCACACGTCCCTGCAAACTATGTGCTTTGCTCACTATAAACCCTTAATCCAGCCACCACTACACCCGAGAGAGAGAGGGAGAGAGAGGGGGGGGGGATGATTGCATAAGACACAAGTACAAGTGCAGCAAAGATGGAGAAAGATGAGATGGAGGATTAAACGGCTCACCTTTATTTTTGAGAATGAATTGTTTAAGTCAAAAACAATGAAGAGAAGTCAAAAAGTATGTAAAACATATCCCCTGCTCTCATTTCTTAAACCTGAGGCAATGTGTAATAATTCAACCATCTGATTTCACAAATATATGAACCATTTCTAATATGCATGCAGCTGGCTGGGAGAGATATTGATTTATTGCATTTGACAACAGAAAAACACACAATGAATTATGGATGAATTGTTTTCTACATGGTTTGTAACGCGGATTTACTCAGTACTTGAGAGGAATTGTTGTGCAACCTCATTATATTAAGCTCAGTCTGTTTTATTTGTCTGCTGTGCATTCAAGCAATGCTTACACAATGCACACCAACTTGTGAAAGTTTACTAATTTTCTAAGCTGTGGACACGGGCAACGACGCGCTGGTGAGAAAACAGCTTTGTGTATGGCAGGGCTGGAGATGAGGGATAAAGAGCGAGAGAGAGAGGCAGAAAGAGATCAAAGAACATGAGAGCTAGTCTAGCGATGTATTACGGCCTTCATTCCCCACTCAAAAATGTTGGGTTGCCATAGAAACGCCTGTTGAACGAGGCTGCTATGAATCTTTCAGTAACTCCCCGCTTTTGTCTAGCAAAGGGAAAAAAAGTTGGCATTGCTTATTCTGAAAATACACTTGACTCTGTGCCGCTTCCATATTTAATAATAATATTATTGTCTCACTCAACCACAAGTGTCATAAACAGAATAGAAATTATAGATACGAGAACACAAGATTGAGATGCGAAGTAAGAAAAATAGACACAAGAGGCACTCAGGTTGTGCTAAATGTGAGTGGATTGAGCAAGGACTCTTCAGGCTACAGTGTGTGAACAACACAATTACAAATTTATTACGCCAACATAAAGAATCAAGTATGACAGAAACACTAGGTTAAAGTGCAGTTTTGCTTCAAAGATCTAAAAATTAACAAACAAAATGTCACCCTGTTCAGTATTCAAAGCCTATGATATATTCAGGTATCTACAGCTCCTTCAATTTTAATTTGCCATTTTGTGCCCATTTTGTTGTACTTAAAAGCATAGTTCACCCCAAAAATGTAAAATCTGCAAATTGATGTCATATTGTACAGCATGGGGATGAGTAAACGATAAGAGAATTTTCATCTATTTAAGGTTAAAATGGTGAATTTGCATGCAAATGTATGTCTCAGTGTAAACTGTGCAGCATTCAAAAAATTTGCATTATATGCTACGGAGTAGGGTTAAAGGGATCTAAAATATGGTCATGCAGAATCAGGCATTACTATATGATTTATAAGTACTAATAAACAGTCAATATGCAAATATGCATGCTAATGAGAAACTAGTTCATGAGAATTAGTCCCTAAACTAAATTGTAACCTATATTTTGTTGTGGGTTTGTTAGAATCACCACTATTAGTAGTTATCGTGCTGTTTGCCTCTCAAATGCCATGAACTATATAAACCAAAAGTAGCCAACACAATCTTCAGTCATCAATAATGTATGGGCTGTCAAGATTTCCCAGCAGAGGCTATCATTGCGCTAACTGTCAAATGAATTTTAATACATGCACAGTGTTTAGAAACTGCCTGATGAAACTTGTGTGGAGAATAAGCTGATTGCAGACTGATGCCCTGCAATTAAAAGTTAGATACTTTTTTTGCTATGTTTGTAAACCACTCTGCAGCAATTATATGCCTTAGTTTGATTATATCTCCTCCCTGGCTTGATCTCGTATTTCTGTCAGCGCTGGAGTGCAGAGAAAACATTTAGATTTCTCATCTCTGAAGGAGGGGTGAAAACTCCAGATTTGGGTGAGGATGCTGCACAATCTATATTTCAGCGCCGCATGGAGCCTGCCGAGCCTCATCCATTCTGGCTAAACAAACAGTGGGGTTCGCTCGTTAAGTCACGCTAAGGCTACGCCAGTTTCCATAGTACCTTTAGCATAAATGATCCATCTGAGTCGACTTTTTGAAGTGTCCCTTTAGAACATCCCCACTCCGGCTCATCAATCCTACCTGACATGCTTTAATGACATAGGGGTTTATAGATGAAATGCTCAGAACTGCTGAAGACCCCAGTTAAGTACCCTGTAATAGCAACACTGATGTCATTATCATGAAATGTTGATCCTCGTCGTACTACGTCTGAATATAAAGATCGTGTTATGTTTTGTTTTTTTTTTGGTCAAAATGCATGACCGATATGTAGAAGATGGTAGTATAAAGTAGAGGCTCTGGAATGGTTTCTTTCTTCTGTGTACGCAGTTTACATTTCTGTGGTGAAAACATACAGTCTGAAGTGGTGCTTATTTCTCACCTCCAAGGAAATCAATCTTCAACCCCCTTTACATCATTATATATATATATATTTATTTATTTTATTTTTTTAGAAATAAAAAACCAATACACTGGGGTTAGAAAAACATACAATCAATAAACATGTGGTGGATAAGAATTATTTTGTGGATGCCTAACGTTGGCAATAGGTGACTTGGAGAAACAAACTACATAGTGTTATCATAAATATCTGTGTTTTGATAACGATACTGAAATATCTGACACGGTTGCACTCAGACTGTGTGCAATCGCGATCTCTCCATGCTTTTAAAGTAGAAATTATTTCTCTTTGCTCCTGGATTAAACTTTGTCAAAAGTTATCAATCGTTCAGAAGAGATCCACACCTGACCGATGAAAATCCGACTGGAAATTTAATTGGCTGTAAGTGAAATGCACCAGAAAGTCTTTCAACAATCAAAGATGGAACTTTAATTTCTTTACAATGAAAGTTTATGCTAGAAATGTTTTGGATTAGGATATTTGTCTGATTTGTATATATAAATATCCTAACTGCATCAGTACATTGTAGAGCTGAAGATCTTTGCCCGAACCCGACGTGACCCGACGCGGGCTCGGGTCGGGCTCGGGCTTGCGCTCCGGTTTGCGAGGTAAACGAGCGGTCATGTGATGTGTTTCGATTAGCGAGAAAGATGCGGAAATGGATGCTGACTGTGTAACGGAGGCTTGCCTCTGGCGATTACGTTTTGGTTGCACCAGCAACTTAAGCAAAGTCTGAGGTGTGGAAAAGTGTTGACCAAGTTTATGAGAATAATCAGTGAATAATGACGCACCATCAGTGAGCGCAGGAATACGCTGAAGCCATCTACAGTAACATTTTCCAAAAGGGCTTTGCCTAATCGCTGTCAGTAATAAAGTTTTTTTTAAATGAAAACTACATATTCATTGAGTCTTAAATGCATAATGTGGACAGTGTATATACGCTAATATTGGCATTATTCTTTTATTATATGTCAGCTGCTAGTGGCGAAGCAAATCCGGAGCCTTTATCTTAATTTCGTTATTGCCAAATACCCACCTTAATTTAAAATTGATCTTAATTTAATTAGTAAAAAAAGACTCGTTTTTAGGCTAAACGAGCATAGCTTATGTCTACTTAGAGTGCTGAGATGTTAAGATGTCACAGAGGACTTATTTTATTTCTTTATTCCAACTTCCAAGTGGTGTATGTTAGTTATTAATAAATTATGTTAAAACATGAATAAATTACTCATTTTTGACAAAGGCAAAAGAGCTGTGAATAATATTTGAATAATTTCGGGCTGTAAACGGGTTTGGGCTTTTAAAAAGCTGTCAATCAAAATGTACTTGTCTGGCTCGGGCCGAAACCTGTCGGGCTCGGGTCCTGTCGTGCCTAGCTTTTAAGGCCCGATTACAGCTCTAGTACATTGTAGGCTACAGTAATTACAGGTCAAAGCCATCTTATGCTCTATTTATCTATATAAATAGGTCTAACATACTGTATATGGCTCTTATATCACCGCTTATAAAAAATAAAAAGTGTTGTCATATTTGTCATATTTCAAATCAAATTTCAAATCAAGCTTCCTTGTTTTGTAAGTTTTTCTAGCAGAGTCCCCTGGCCCCAGACACAAATACACAGAATGAGCATATGTTTAAGACTGAGATTTTTGTAATGGTAATAACATTACAGTAATTACACTATGGTCACTGTCCCGCAGAGTTAAGCTGAAACCCTAATCAAATACACCTGTTTATAAATAGCACTTAATTGCATAATAATCCTAGACATATACTGAATGGAAGGGGTGGGAGGGGGGGTGGTCTCTTGACTTGAGACACCTATAAAACACCCTACAACTCCATAGAAACCATCTCTGCACCAGAATATCATGGAGGTATAGATAGGCTGTTTTGACTTGGGCTAGTATACAAATACAAACTCCATATGCTGGCAGCAAGTTTAGCACCACCAAGCTCCACTGACATGTTTTTCAAAAAATGTCAACGTCTAGTTTCTAATGTATTAATAAAACACGATAACTGCTTTCAATCTCTTCCATGTCATATCTGTTTTTCTATTTGATCAGGGCCGGGTGTCCTGATAACAACTGATCTTAGTGCTAAAGAACTTTTTCTACGAGTAATTTTAAGTTCGTTTGTTATTGTTTCACGTGCATTTCCCAACAATGCACGTAAAGCAATCGCACGTAGCTGTGCTTTAAGTGCTACTCATGGAGTCGCTGTCCATTTGTCAAGTGCTGAAATATCACCTTATAGAATGGCTCTTGATTGTAGTACACGATCGTTTATTGATGTTAACCTATTGCTGCGTTCCAGACAGACAACTTGGATATAATAACTATAATACAATACAATATTATATTATATTATAGTTTACTTTACATAATAATATATATAATACATAATATATAATATACATTATATACTTTATATATTTATATATCATGTTAGGTAAAACATGTTAGCCTGAATGCACTGTAAGTCACTTTGGATAAAAGCGTCTGGTAAATGTATAAATTTATTTAAATTAATTTATTCATATACAGTGTAGAGAGAGAGAGAGTGAGATGTTATTTCCGGGTCCAGCACATATGGTTTTCGTGCACTTTAACATGTTATTGACATATATTCCCCCCAGTCTTTGAAGCATTTCCTACATCTTTTATTCTTTTTTTTTCTTTTTGTTGTTGTTGTTGTTGTTTTCAGCCATTTAATTCAAATGTGTATTTCTAATTTTTCCTGCCCTTTTTAATTAATTAATTAATTTAAAAAAATAAAACACACAGAAAGAAAACATGTTATAAAGTGTACAATAAAGCACAATCAAAACCTTATATCATAATCACATTGCACTTGAATCGAGTTAAAGGTGTAATCTGCCGATTGTCCTGCAGGTGACCGCATAAATCTGTCTTCTTACGATGGACTTAGGGCTTTACGATTACTCCAAAGCACCCGTAGATCTACGATGATTTTCAAGTGCTACTTAAGTTACGATGCTTTTGGGAAACAGACTGTAATTTTAAGATCAGTCGTACAATCATTTTTACGAACTTCTTAGGCTTACGAAGCTTTTGGGAAACTCAGCCCAGTCCGTTTTTGTATGTCCATTTGGTTCTCACTCCAGCTTTCATAATTCATCAGTCTAACATACAGCAGCAGTCTGTTCTTGCACAAGCATTCTTCTGATAACCGCTCAGGCCCATGGCAGCTCGCTGTGAACCACGTGTTTTCTGTATTTCTTCTTGGGCAACTGCTGCATGCATGTTTTCAAAAGTGTTGTGCTGGTTCATCTCATGGCCTTCTTATGGCTTCTCCACACTCTGACAATGGCCCTAACAGCTTGTAGTTATACAGTGTTGGTGGAGATATTGAGTAACACGGGATCTGAACCCACACAACACATGTCTGGGCGTTAGGTATTGGCGGTGCTACAGGCTGGCTGGAGGCGTGAGCGTGTGGTCATTATCATATAATCAAATTCATGTGCGGTGTGATATCACTATTTAACGCCACAGACTCACTGCTGCTGTGTTGTAAGTCTTTTCAGTGCCCACATTATATGTAATATACGTTTGAATGCTAGATTATAATGCCACCCACAGTCCATTGACCTACTCATCAATTCAATATGTACTTTTAGCTCTTGCATTAGGAAGCATGAGGGACATTTTTTTTTCCTAATCTCCCTTTTAAATGAGGAACCACCAAACTTGCTTTGCTTGAATATCTTTTGAAATAATTATATCATGTCATTGATGATACAAAGAAATGTTTATCTCAGGTCTAGACATTGCATTGTGCATATGCATATAAGCAGTCAGTGCATTAGTTTTGATTTAGTCAAGGCCAAATTTGAATTTTTATTTTTATTTTTATTTTATTTTATTTTTTGTCTTACACATGACCTTATAAACACATACGTTGATCTAAACATTCATGGTCAGATGCATATTGGACCTGTAGCACAATGGCATTGCTTAACAAAAATGAACTGTGGTTGGACGCTCTACATGTAGAAGTGGCCAATTATTGGACAAAATAAACAGCAAAGCGATCCAGAATTTATTCTGATATGCTTTTATGTTGCAGATGCTCATATTTTCAGTCCCTCAGCATTTATATGCAAATCAAACAATACTGGCGATGCACATATATTTATGAATTGAGAATCACATCCAGAAAACAATCCTGTAATGAGAATCCAGTCATGTTTATGGACTCATATTTTACGAGCGGTTTACAGAAGGTAAGCACTGAATATCATTATAGAGCAACATGTGATGTGGTTAAATCAAAACATTATGCATTATTAAACATGTATAAACAAGGGCATAATGCTTTGTTTAAGCTGATACGCATTTCAGCTTGACGACAGAAAGAAAAAGCAGAGATTTACTACCCAGCATTATTCAGAGTTGAGCCTCATGTCTGAAGAACAGATTTACAAATCATATTTTTATGAAGGCAAATGGAACTGATGTTTCTGTTGCAGTGTCTCTTAACATTAACCAATGAGGCCATCGATTGAAACAAATAGGCTGAGCCACTGTTTCACTAAATTGTTGTGAAACTGTGCAGTGATTTATGTGTTTATGAGATGCTGAGCGAAGTAGACTATCTGTGTCTTCACAGATCACGTTGCAAATTTATCATGTTTTCCAAGTAGAAAAATCGAAAAATGCATAAAAAAAGTTCAATTCAGATTAAAATAAACTAAGATAACAACAGTACTTTTGATAGGATACATTAAATACATGATATAAAAAAAGAAAGAAAATAAATCTGTACAAAATAAGACAAAATACCTTCATACTTTCAAGCTACTGTATATTGTGTCTTATTTTCCATAATTTTCAACAAAAGCCCTAACCATGAATATCCAAAGATTAACACTCAAACACTGTAACACTGAAAACGACTCAACGACTCATCAGCAGCTGATTACTACATGGCAAGTTCATACTATTGATCCCATAAGCCCTATTCAGAAGGTAATTGTTTCTCACAGGGACATCTGTACAAATAAATCTGCATTTCTCACATGGTCAGTTGAATGTTCAGTCACATTGCATGGACAATAAATAAATTAATGTTTGAAGTGGTCATATGACGCTGCTAAAAAGAACATTATTTTGTGTAGTTGGTTTAATGAAATGTGTTTATATGGTTTAAGGTTTAAAAAACACACTATTTTCCACATAATGTACATTACTGTTGCTCCTCTATGCCCTGCCTTCTGAATCACGTCGATTTAAAAAAAGCAAATTGGTCTGAAAAGCGAGGTGTGCTCTGATTGGCCAGCTATCCAGTGCGATGTGATAGGACAAATACCTCAAGCATGTGACGGAAATGTTATGCCCCTTACCATACTGTCATGCCGTGTCTCCTGGAGTGCTGTGACAAAAACAATAAAACCCATTACAAACGAGGCATTTGTTGCATCCAGTGTGGATATAATTACTGATTATAATGACTTACAGTATACTGTCTTTTTAAGCGTTGTGTTGCTTATTGCGCCGCGTAAACATAGTACCATGTCTGCATTTGTGATTGGAGAACTGACAAACAACAAGAGTGTAACGATGTACAAACTTCATAATCTTCGGGAAGAAGGAGGCGGGAACCGACGGACAATCAAATCAAACTTTAATAATCAAAATAAACACAAAACAGCGCGGCAGCCCCTCACGGCCGACTGCTGCGCACAAACAAAATCAAAACACTAACTAAAATCCAGGCCTGGTCCTCTCTCGTCCGTCATCGTTGTTGCTCCTGCTTTATATCCTTCCATCTCCTCCGTGGGACTCGAGACCGGTGGGTCGAGCAGGTGTCACTCATCTCTCAATCACTCCACCGGCCTCGCCCCGCTCCCACGGCTCTCGGCCCCGCCCCACTTGTCACAAAGAGCAATTCTACATTCTCAGACTGTCCTTGCAAACTTGCAACTGCCCCCACTTTATAGAAACAGACTCTGGCATTGTAGGCTACTGGTTCAGGAAACAGTCCTCATCCTCCATAAAATGCATTGAACACATCTGAATATTTGCGTTGAACTGTTCTGGAACAGTACTGTAAATACAACTTAACCACTTATTTCTAGTCGTGTCCTCTTTTGGAAGACCAAACAAAGAAGTTTCGAACATTTGAACGATGTTATGCAAATCTTCCTACATCGTGATGTCACATATCACAAAAGTTACTGTAAGATGCATGACAGTGGTCAAAAAGGATTTCGAAGATGACTTTTGGACTTTTCCCTTCTTGTAAGCTTAGAGATGTGGATTCGGACATGACCATAGTGTTTGTTCAAAAACAGTAGGTAACTGGGCAGATCATTTTTACAGGGGTGGTGGAAGAAAACCACCAACATTCTTGATTCAGACTACAGCAAAATCATTGACTAGATCCTGCAAATGCTGAATTATGTCCCCATGAAAAACAATTACCTAGAGCTACGGTGGTCAATATAGCATGAACACAACGTGATCTCATGAGAATACGTGTGTATTTTTACGTTAAATGTGGTTCTACCACACGTACATTTACTTACGTTTTCATGCACATAAAAACGTACAACTTAGACGTATTTATAGCAGTAAAACGTACAAATACTTACGTGTTAGCAGCTAAAAAAACGTAAATAATCTAACGTAAAGTGTGAATGTATATGCATTCCAATGTATTAATATTAAAATTGTGGCTTTAATGATTTAAATCTGTTGTATTTAATTGTCATATAAATAAATGTTTTTATTGAATTTATTGAAAGCAGTTTACTCATCTACTTAATAGGAAATAACATTTCTGTGCATGCTGCAAACCATAGATACACAAAAGCACAGCATAAAATTACAAATCACATCCATTTTATTTGTTTGCTGTACTCCATATCTTTAGAATCCAGATGTTTGCAAGGAACATATCCATATCAATCGATCTTCATCTTCATTCTCAGCAACAGCGTCCGTCACAGTCAAAGCCCGCGCTCGTTATGATTCGAATTTGAAAATAGCGCCAGTGCGCCACAGGAACGTTACGACATGGTTTTCGGCACTAATATCGAACTCTCATTGGTTCTCACATAATTCGTCACAGATTGCGACATGTCGTGTTTCAGTTGATAGACATTTGAAATCAGTACTGCTCAGGCCCGGTTCTAGAACCAAATCACTGAGGGTGCTTCTGAATATAGTGAGGGTGCTGCTTACATAATCGTAGAAAATAGCTCAGTCATCAGTCTGAAACATAGTATCTCAAAATTGGGGATGTTGAATACAACAATACTACAGTAATTGCTGTTATGTTAATCAATATACGATCTGGCAGTAAATTATAGAATAGCAGGTAAACAAGCAGCCATCTTCACTTTGCAAAACATTAAAACATGCCACACATAGCCTACCTACACTGTAGTGATACCCTTGTTGTAACCGGGTTCAACTTCAATTGACCACTCATAGAATGGACAAAAGTCACTGCCTTACACAAGTCTCTCTCCATGACGGTGAGAGACACATTTTTACATAACAAGGCAGAAAATGTACCAAGAACATCCAACCTAACTTGAACATAAACACACGTAACTTTACTAACACAAACCCCAACCATATTGCTGTAATAACGCATAAATCAACTCCCAACAAACAATTACCCATAATGCACTAGCGCTGACTGCCGGGTCTGACAACCATGACAACACATCAACACCCAATCAGTCATTCATTGTTAGCGTTATTCATAAACATATTGATAAAGCACTACTGCAGTAACATTACACCAAGGTATTGCTGCTATATTCTTTATGACAACTCCAATAACAACGACAAGCAGTTCAAAACAATTGACAGCAAAAGACCAAGAAGCTGCGCTAGTTTAACGTTACACAACACACATAACGTTACACAAAATACTTATTGAGCATGCTACAATTATTAATAATAATACTTACAGGTTGTGATTCGGAGGAGGAGGAAGAAGCTAATCCAAATATATTCAGTACTGTAACCTTCCTTCAAACGGCTTGCGAATCCAGACTAGAAAGCATTTATGTTGGAGAACATTATGTTGGAGAAACGTCATTAAAATGACGCGAGGTTCGGGCTAAACTTCGGTGTTAGTAAATATGAACTGTAGCCACTGACTCTTCACATGCTTGTCCCTTCGATGTAGATGTTTGTGCGTTCTTGAGCCATTTTCTTATGTCCATGATGATTAAAAATGGACACTTATTTTTACGTTACCTAAAGCCCCGTCTCAGAAAGTCAGCTAACAAAATTTCTGAGCGGGAAGCACGCACGCAAGCAAAGTGGGCAATTAAAGAGACAGCTTCACCTTTTGCGTATCGCGATCACGAAAGGACAACTACAATGCATTAAACATGAAAGCATAACGAAATAATTTATTTAATATATATATATTTGTATAATTTTATTAATTTATTTCATTTGTGTAGGCTATCCTATTATAGGCAAGAGTGTGAAATCCGTCTGTGTTTTATTTTCGGCAAAATCTCGTTTATGTGTGCTATTAATAATTTTTCATCTGAGGGTGCTTTCCCCTCAAGCACCCCCGTAGAACCGGGCCTGTAGTACTACTGCTACTGCACCAGTGCGCCTTCACGGAGAGAAGACAGATTCATAATTTCACGGATAAATAAATTACATTCTGCTCTGTACCCTATAAAAACTATTACATCCAGAGAGGACTGCGACTGGAACTCATTATCATTTGAACTACTTTTGGTACCACTTTTGATATTTTTTCGCAAAAAATAAATGATTAACATTGTTTGTTTGTCTGTTATTTGTTAATTTATAACAGTAACGTTATGTAGTTTTAAGAAATGGTTATGGGTAGGATTAGGGGTAGGTGTAAGATTAACGTTAGTGGCTCAAAATAACGTTGTAATGTTATATTTTTACTAAAATTGTGTTTTATTATGTTTTATTCTTTTAACATTCTGTATAAAATGGGTAGGTTTAGGTTCGGGTGAGGTATAGGGATCTTACATTTATCAAAAAAAAATTATAAAAAGGGAAAATATACATAAATATTTAAAAAATTAATCCGATACGCATTGAAAAGCAGCTTCATGAGCAAATTTCTATGGATAACTGACTGGTCAGAAAACACGTTCTATCTGTACGTATTTGAGGTTGTTTTTACGTAAATTTCGATACGTATCGAACCTGTAATTACGTCCAGATAATACATAAATGACACTGTAAATACGTAGAGGCACATACGTATTGGACAGTTTTAATTTACGTCTAAATATGTACGTTTTGATTGTGAGATCAGGCTGATGAACACTATAGATTTTCTGTCCACATATTCCAGTGCTAGTCCTTTTTCTCCTTTCACATATTAAAGGGATACTTTAGCCATAATACTGAAAATACTTTCATCATTTACTCATCCTCCACTTTTTCCAAACCTGTATTAGGTTATTTTGTTATTTTGAAGAATGTTGTTAACCAAAAAGTTGACAGAAGCCAAAATATATATATATATATATATATTTTTTTTTTTCTTTACTATGGAAGTCATTGGCTACTGCTTGGTTACACACATTCATATTTTGTGTTCAACAGAAGAAAGACACTTGGAGCAAGTCAGGGATGAGAAAATGATGACAGTATTTTCATTTAGGGCGAAATGCCTCTTTAGCTTTTTAAAAGCTATATCTTGTAATTTATTTATTTATATATTTTTCGGAATATTTTATTTTTATTTCATCAATCGAAATACATTTTCCATGACTTTCAAAGACTGCCAATAAAGAAAAAAAAACAAAAAAAAATTATTTGTGTTATTTTTTTAATTATTATTGTTTAGAAAATACCAATGCTTTTTTTTTTTTTTTTTGAATGCTTTCAAACCAGTTATTAACTGTGAGATTTTCAATGAGACAAATGAAAACAATAATCACTTTATGAGATAAAATGAATCCCTGCTCTAGTTAATATGAGCTACAGTACTATCTGGATTAAATGTGTAAACAAGCCGTTGGGTTAAATTAGCAAACCAGCCTGCCGGGTTAGATTAAACCTGCATTTGTTCTGTCCTACATTTGCTCAGCAGTGTGTCTACAAACTATGCAAATCGAAGTGAAAATAAATTATGAAAAAAAATGTTGGATGTAATTTCTATTGAGTTTAAATTACCTCAGGTGTGATTATAGGCAGATATGTGCAAGCATAAAGAGCATCAGTTTTGTGACTATTACAATTCGATTACCATATGTTACATAAGAGTTAAGCAAGCACAATTATATTCATATTAAACATTTTAAAGGCCATTTTTTTATATTCATTTAGAGCATTTACGTAGTATCATGAATTATAAATGTTATAATCCATTAAATATGTTTTTATATAACACATCCGGCTTTATTCTATTTATACATATGAAAAAACTGTTGTTCATATTTATATACAGGAGTACATTATGTCATCCTACTAAAAACCCTTAATCTGTGAGATTTAGACTGATGACAAGGCAGGGTAGGCCACAGGAACCAGTTTTTCAAACGAGGCTTTTAAATAACCCCTGCTCAGTGTTTAGCGAGCAGTGAACACTTAATAGGGCCCCCTGTGAACCAGAACGTAGCTTGCAGAACGTTGAAAGAAATTATGTTAACTACATGTAATATGTTCCAACATTTTCTGTCATGAACCTACCTCTTATTTAGATATTGACGACCACTCATTAAAAGAGTCTTTTACAATATAATTGTCATGATGTTGAAAGGCACAGCAAGAGAGATTGCATGTTTAATTTGTTGCTTAACAGATGATGGCAGGTCAAAGAGAGAAAAAAATAACAATGGATAGAAAGTTGCCTTATGAATAGAATTGCCAAATGTTATCATATAATTCACACAAACTCCAACTTCGGAAGATTTCTGGCCTCTTTCAGAAAGCTCAGTTTGATATATTTGTTGTGTAACTATGCACAGTTCTGAGTCATAAGGCACCCAAAAACATGTTGAGTCAAACAATGCCACTCTGAAGTTATTCAACTGGATCCTGCTCAATTCCCTGCCCTTGTGAAAAAGAAGTGCACTCAATTCTTTTGAATGTCCTAAAAAGTATAACTGTACTAACAAACAGTGTTGGGGAAAGTAATTTTTTTATTTAATGCATAGCATTATTGCGATACTCAACTAATTGCATTACATAAAGATGACATCACTGAATTCAATTATGAACTGCCTTTAACTGTCATTTTGCATTATTGACACACTGTTTTCCTAATGAATGTTGTTCAGTTGCTTTGACGCAATGTATTTTGTTTAAAGCACTATATAAATAAAGGTGACTTGACTTGACTTAGTTACTTTTTATGGAAAGTAATAAGTTATGTTACTATTAGAGGGCGCAGCTCAAACTAAATTTTTGGGAAAACAAACTGGCGTTTCAAAAAGTAACTCTTGTTCTTGTTAAAAAGTCATGCATTTCTTTACTAGTCACGTGTAAACACTGATTACATAAGATGTGTTACTTGTAATGTGTTACCCCCAACACTGCATACGAATAATATAATATTAATGAAATTGAAAGCTATTTAAGTGTACTTAAATACTTTCATGGCTATGTTTCTTAACACACCTAAGAACACTTTTAAGATGTACACTTTGTAATAATTTCAAATTAAAAGTGATCGATTTTAAATCATTATGTTAAAAAAAAATATATATATATATATAAAAAAAAAATATAATATATTTATATATATATATATATATATATATATATATATTACATTAATTTAATGTCATTGTGTGAAAACTTGAGTATCAAATAGTTTGTGCAGAAGAAAAAGTCCTTAAGTACTGGTATCCTGTTAGCGGAAAACTTCAGAAAGGAATTGTGGCAGCCGACTGGGATGACTTTAGCACGGAGGAATGACAACCATAGAGCATCAGCACTCCTGTCCCACTGTGTTGCTCTGCAGATTGACTATGACAGATTGGCCGCCCCCGAGGTTGCTGCTGCAATGATGACTATAAAGCACTTTTCAGTTTGATGTGGTGCTCACAGCTACATGTAAACAGCACCTGCCAGGCTCTGCAGGAGAAGTAGGACTGATTATGTAATCTGGTCATTTGTTTAACAAAAACACCAGAGCCTGTCCTTTGGTGGTCATATGAAAAAAAAAAATGCAATGGTTATAGAGAGACAGATTCAGCTTCCGCCCATGCAGAGTCACACATGGGATGGGCACCTGTGCCACTTTACATCTGCCACTGGCAAATCCATCAGTGCATTATTAGATCCGCTTTAGGGTCTTGTAATGCTCTAGCACAGTGTTACTGCATTTGTCTGCAAACTCACCATCAGTTAAACTTCTTCGGTATGTAAGGTGCACACTGACATTGCGTAAATATCAGAGGATTGTTTATTTGTGCTGTCTGCATTGTTTAAGAACTGAATTGACCAAATTAAGTAATGGCAAATTATTAGTAATGATCACAATTTGCACAGGACAATTGCACCTTATTGCACCTATGATAAAACAGTAAAAATGTAATTATACATACATTTTTTTATTATTATTAAATGAAGATGCAAGAATGCATTAAATTGATCAAAAGTGTCAGCAAGGGAAAAATAATCAGCAAATAATTCATCAAAGAATCGACAACTATTATGATAATAATAAATGTTTCATAATAGAATGATTTCTGAAGGATAATGTAACACTGAAGATGTTTAATGAAAATCCTATTAAGATAAGTTCAATGACAACCCATGTGCAGTTTAATAAAAATACAAAAGAGCGCAGAAACACAATGATCAAGACTTGGCCTGGAAAGAAACATGAAGTAACTCATGAACTAATTACACCAACAAAGCTAGACAATGGACAAAGAAAAATGAGAGCACTTTTATAATGAAAATAATGACTGAATAATGACGCACCATCAGTGAGCGCAGGAATACGCTGAAGCCATCTACAGTAGATTCAATAATTTTCCTCCACAAAAACATGTAGGCTTAGCCTAATCTCTGTGAGTAAAGGTTTTTCAAATGATAACTAAATATTAATTGAGTCCTAAATGCATAATGTAGACAGAGTATATAGGTTAATGTTGGCATTATTCTTTTATTAAACGTCAGCTGCTAGTGGTGAAGCAAATCCGGCGGAGCCTTTATCTTAATTTCGTTATTGCCAAATACCCAGCTTAATTTAAAATGTATCTTAATTTAATTCGCTAAAAAAAAGACTCGTTTTTATTCTGTCACAGGCCGGCAAAGAAAGAACAGGGTCTGGGTCCAAATGCAGGGAAGAAATTACTTTAATATAAATGAAACAAAAAGCAAACAAGACAAAAACAAAACCGAACAGATATCCAGGACAAGATCAGAATCAGAAAATGCAAACATGATTAACATCTAACAATTAATACAGCCAGACAGAGTGGTGTGTGAGACAAGAATATATAGTCCATGACAATGAGCAACAGCTGTGTGTGTGATTGAGAGACAGGTGTGCAGAGTGGAGGTAAATGAGTCCGGGAGTAAGGGAGAAACACAGGTGTAGCAACAAAACAATAGTCAGGTGACAAGGTGGGCGGGGTCAGAAAAGGACAGGAGAGAGCACATGGCACCAAACAAACACAACACTCACAGAAGACAGTGACAGAAAGACAGAAGACTGTGACATATTGGTGCGATGGCCTATTTAGAGCCTAAATGAGCCTATGCCTATTCAGAGTGTTTTGATGTTACAGAGGACTTATTTTGTTTCTTAGTTCCAACTTATAGCCTATAACATAAGTTAGTCATGAATAAATTGTTAAAACATGTATAAACGACTCATTCTTGACAAAAGGCAAAAGAGCTGTGTGTGTGTGCACATTTGAATAATGTCGGGCTGTAAATGGGTTCGGGCTTTTAAAAAGCTGTCAATCAAAATGTACATGTCGGGCTGGGGCCGAAATCTGTCGGGCTTGTGTCCTAACTTTTAAGGACCGATTACAGCTCTATTACACACAGGAATAGGTTATATTTTTAAATGTATGAAAATAGAAAACTTACTGTAAATTGCAGAAACATTTTAAAATATTACTATTTGGTAAGCATAAGAGACTTCTTTAAAAAAAAAAGACTGAATGGTATGTAATGTATATATATATATATATATATATATATATATATATATATTATATTTATGCATTTAGCAGACACTTTTATCCACACACAAACACACACACACACACACACACTGCCCTCCACTAATATTGGAACCCTTGGTAAATATGAGTAAAGGCGGCTGTGAAAATAAACCGCCATTGTTTATATTTTTAATCTTTCATTTTACAAATACACAAAATTCTAAACTTAAAACAACTGAAAGTGGAGGGAAACTTACATTATGAAATAAATGTTTTTCCCCAATACATGTTGGCCACAATTATTGGCATCCATAGAAATTCTTGAGTAAAATATATCTAAAGTATATTCCCATTCATATTTATATTTTTTAGCACACCATGGTGACTAGGAGCATTAAAATGGTGAGCCATAACTTCCTGTTCTACTGGATAATAAATATGACGAACACAAAGACCAAATTAACTTGATCCGTCCATTACAAGGAGTAAAACCAAAGATTATAGTTCTGCTGTGCAGAACAAGATTGTTGTGTGACGCTAACAATGGAGGACAGGAGGCAGATGCAAGTAATGGTTGTTTATTGACAGGAGTAGTGATGGATGAATGCTGGTGAGGGACGCAGGAACCACGATGGCAGCACAGACAGGTGGGTAGGTGATTTGAGTGCGTTGGTAGCGATGGCGGTGATGGTAGATCGGTGATCGGCGGTGATAATCCGTGAGTGACTGTGAATATCCAATGAAGACTGAAGCAGGAAACTGAGCAAGGACAGGAACACAGGAGCACGAACAGACATCGACACGAGGACCTCAAACAACGATCTGACAAACAGGAGACGAAAGACAGGGCGTTAAATAGGCGGTTGGAATGAGATGCACCTGCCGCTGATCAGGCGATCAGTGGCAACACCCACATGAACCAATCAACATGACATAACATGACTACAGCTGGAGACGGTGCATTCACGAACCGTGACATGTTGAGCTTCACAAAATAGAAAGCTGCAGTAAGAAAAGAGAAAGCACTGAAAATCCCAATTTCCACCATCAGGGCAATAATTAAGAAGTTCCAATCAACTAAAGATGATACAAATCTGCACAATGCATGGTGAGGAGGAGAGTTTGAGTGGCCAAAGACTGCCAAGAACTGCTGAAATAAGTTGAGCCTTGGGGTCAGAGTCAAAAAAAAAAAAAAAAAAACATCAAACAGACCCTACATCACTCCACTTTTTGTTCAGGAGGGTTTCAAGAAAAATTATCCTCAATCATCCAGAAACAAATTCCAGCATATTCAGTTGTCTAACATGACTGGAACTTCAAATGTCACTGGCTACTATTGTCAGATGAAAAAAAAAAACTTTTTGGCAGCAAACCCACCAGATGGGTTTAGTACAAATAGGTATAAAAAGTACCCAATGCCCATGGTTAAATACACAGCTGGATCTTTAATGTTGTGTGCCTGTTTTTCTACCAGAAGTCCTGGACATGTTGTTCAGATGCATGGTATCATGGATTCTATCAAATACCAACAGATAAAACATTTAAACCTTACTGCCTCTGCTAGAAATCTTACAATGTACCATGTTTGAATCTTCAATCAGGAGAGTATTTCAAAACAAACATCAAGATGAAAACAAAAATCGATCACTGAGCACAAAATGAATCTTCTGCCATGGCTGTCCCAGTCCTCTGACCTGAACGCTATAGAAAAAAAAAATAAAGTAAATCAAATTAATGCATTTAGCAGACACTTTTATCCAAAGTGACTTACAGTGCATTCAGGCTATACATTTTTACCTATCATGTGTTTCCGGGGAATCGAACACCCAACCTTGCTCTACCATTTGAGCTACAGGAACACTAAATAAATGGGTTGAACTGAAGATAAGCACCACCAACATGGAGCTGTGAATCTGAATGATCTGGAGAGATTCTGGATGAAGGGATGGTCTCTGATCTTTAATCAGGTGTTCTCCAAACTCTTCAGGCATTATAGGAGAAAACTCAGAGCTTTTATCTTGGGAAAAAGACATTGCAATAATTGGGTACCAATAATTGTGGCCAGCATGAACTAGAGCATTTATTTCACAATGAGATTTTTCCCCCACTTTTAATTGGTTTTACTTCAATGATAGGTCAGATTTTTTTTTTTTTTTTTTGAATGACAGATCAAAAGGATAAACAATGCAGATTTCTTTTCACAACTGTGACACTTACCAAGAGTGTTAATATTAGTGGAGGGCACTGTATGTATATATATTATTATTATTTTTATTTTTTTTTTCAAATGTTTATTTTTTTATTTAATTTTGATGATTAGAACTGACATCTAAGGAAAATTCCAAAGTCAGTATCTCAGAAAATTTGAATATTGTGAAAAGGTTCAATATTGAAGACACCTGGTGCCACACTCTAATCAGCTAATTAACTCAAAACACCAAAGGCCTTCAAATGGTCTCTCAGTCTAGTTCTGTAGGCTACACAATCATGGGGAAGACTGCTGACTTGACAGTTGTCCAAAAGACAACCATTGACACCTTGCACAAGGAGGGCAAGACACAAAAGATCATTGCAAAAGAGGCTGGCTGTTCACAGAGCTCTGTGTCCAAGCACATTAATAGAGAGGCGAAGGGAAGGAAAAGATGTGGTAGAATGCTGCAGCCTGGAATTGAACTGCTGGTTTGTCTGGTCAGAGGAGAACTGGCCCCCAACTGAACCTGGTTTCTCCCAAGACATGCAAGACACTGCCACATAGCCATGAAAAAATCTGCATAATAATAAATATTCTCCTTTTGTACTTCTGAAACCATCATAAGAGTTTTAATGGCATGGACGTCTGTAAATAATGACAGAATTTTCATTTTTGACTAAACTATTTAAAGTTGTGAAGTGGCTGGTATGTGATTAAGAGTTTTGTGCTGAAATACATCATGCTGAAGTACAACAACTGGTAAGTGAATTTACTCTTAGGTTTCATCACATATGAGACCAAAAAGAAGTGTCAAACTATGTTCACTCTGGTTCAGACTAAAAGGCACCAAAAATGGCCAAAGGCAACAACGCCTCCATTGTGGGTCGTCAGGCTTGTGAATATCGCCCCATCGGCGCAATCTGTTTGCCAAGAAACTTCAGTTATGCTGTACTGATTGGTTACTGTTTTCCAGTCCTGCTGTGGTGTTGTCAGTGCTCTCTAAATCTACTCATCGCCTTTCATCAGTCAAGCCCAGATCCGCAGAATGCCTGCAGCACTTTGCCTTGCAGACAGTGTTCAGACTCTTTTTTTTCTGCAGGATGTGTCACTCAAAGGCAGCCGGAATACAGATCCAGTAGCTCAGTGCTGAGGGAGTCTGACTCCAAGATCAATGAGAGGATGAATCTTCTTTACTGGCTCCAATACATTCAACATATTCTTACTGAGCCTAAATAGAGTTAACACTGTATCTGTAATGCCAAATTTGAGTTAAAGGGTTCAATAAGGCCTAAACTAAATGGGGCAAATTCTAATGACAGTATAATTATAAGATTTTACAAGGCTGGTTTACAAAACACAAAAAATGCTAAAATAATAAGAATCCATCCATCCATCCATCTTCTACCGCTTATCCGGGGCCGGGTCGCGGGGGCAGCAGTCTAAGCAGAGAACCCCAGACTTCCCTCTCCCTAGACACTTCCTCCAGCTCTTCTGGGGGGACACCGAGGTGTTCCCAGGCCAGCCGGGAGACATAGTCTCTCCAGCGTGTCCTAGGTCTCCCCCGGGGTCTCCTCCCAGTGGGATGTGCCCGGAACACCTTCCCGGGAAGGCGTCCAGGAGGCATCCGGAACAGATGCCCGAGCCACCTCAGCTGACCCCTCTCGATGTGGAGGAGCAGCGGCTCTACTCTGAGCTCCTCCCGGGTGACTGAGCTTCTCACCCTATCTCTAAGGGATCGCCCAGCCACCCTGCGGAGAAAGCACATTTCGGCCGCCTGTATCCGGGATCTTGTCCTTTCGGTCATGACCCAAAGCTCATGACCATAGGTGAGAGTAGGAACGTAGATTGACCGGTAAATCGAGAGCTTCGCCTTGCGGCTCAGCTCTTTCTTCACCACGACAGACCGGTACATCGACCGCATTACTGCAGAAGCTGCACCGATCCGTCTGTCAATCTCCCGTTCCATCCTTCCCTCACTCGTGAACAAGACCCCAAGATACTTAAACTCCTCCACTTGAGGCAGGAACTCTCCACCAACCTGAAGTGGGCAAGCCACCCTTTTCCGACTGAGGACCATGGCCTCGGATTTGGAGGTGCTGATTCTCATCCCAGCCGCTTCACACTCGGCTGCAAACCGTCCCAGTGCATGCTGAAGGTCCTGGCCTGATGAGGCCAACACGACAACATCATCCGCAAAGAGCAGAGACGAAATCGTGTTGTCACCAAACCTGACCCCCTCCGGCCCCTGGCTGCGCCTAGAAATTCTGTCCATAAAAATCATGAACAGAACCGGCGACAAAGGGCAGCCCTGCCGGAGTCCAACACGCACCGGGAACAGCTGTATAATAAGAATAATGTAAAATAAAAATTCAAGCAGCCGCAAAGCACACAATGGCGAATGCTGAAAGATAATAGAGTACTGAAGCTGTGACAACAAAACCCAGAAGATTAATTCTCCATGGGTTCTCTCAAGATTTTTTTATTGATTTTATTAATGGTGTTTTTCAATTCATGAGTAAAACAAGGTCTGTGGTAAACACAACTTAACAATACTTGTTGTTTTGTTGAACAATGTAAAACTGCACACTCTCATAACCCAGAAGTTACACACTTACATTTTTAAAGATAAACATAACTGCTTCAAAATTGCAATTTACAGTGTAGAGCACAATGTCTCATTGTAAATGTATTAGCAATTTGTATTTAACACAGGTCTAGTTTTATTCATTAATCGAAAAAACCCCATTATAAAATCCCATCTGAAAATCTTGAGGGAACCCATGGCTTCTGAGGTTTGACATCACGACTGCATCACTCTATAACTGAAAGATTTCTAGTCCCAGCCTCACAAGTAGCAAGCCATAACTATCATCAATAGTTTAAAAGGCTTTGGTTGTTAAAGAACTGGGCCTGTAACTAAAAGGTTGTAGATTGAAACCCAGAAAAGTTAATTTATTTCAGTAATTCAACTCAAGTTGTGAAACTCGTGTATTAAATAAATTCAATGCACACAGACTGAAGTAGTTTAAGTCTTTGGTTCTTTTAATTGTGATGATTTTGGCACACATTTAACAAAAACCCACCAATTTAACAAATGAGAATATAGTGACATGCCAATCAGCTAATGAACTCAAAACACCTGCAAAGGTTTCCTGAGCCTTCAAAATGGTCTCTCAGTTTGGTTCAATAGGTTACATAATCATGGGGAAAACTGCTGATCTGACAGTTGTTCAGAAGACAATTATTGACAGAAAAAAAGTGTGAAAGAAAAAAATGCACAACCAACTGAGAGAACCACAGTCTTATGATTGTCAAGCGAAATCAATTCAAGAATTTGAGTGAACTTCACAAGGAATGGACTGAGGCTGGGGTCAAGGCATCAAGAGCCACTACACACAGATGTGGCAAGGAATTTGCTGAACCACAGACCATGTCAGAGGTGTCTAACCTAGGCTAAGGAGAAGAAGAACTGGACTGTTGCCCAGTGGTCCAAAGTACACTTTTCAGATGAGAGCAAGTTTTGGAAGATTGAAAACCAAGGTCCTAGAGTCTGGAGCAAAGGTGTAGAAGCTCATGGCCCAAGTTGCATGAAGTCCAGTGTTAAGTTTCCACAGTCTGCGATTGATTTGGGTTGTAATGTCATCTGCTGGTGTTGGTCCATTGTGTTTTTCGAAGGCCAAAGTCACCGCACCCGTTTACCAATAAATTTTGGAGCACTTCATGCTTCCTTCTGCTGACCAGCTTTTTGAAGATGCTAATTTCATTTTCCAGCAGGATTTGGCACCTGCCCACACTGCCAAAAACACCAAAAGTTGGTTAAATGACCATGGTTTTTGTGTGCTTGACTGGCCAGCAAACTCACCAGACCTGAACCCCAGAGAGAATCTATGGGCTATTGTCAAGAGGAAAATGAGAAACAAGAGACCAAAAAATGCAGATGAGCTGAAGACCATGGTCAAAGATACGACCATACGATCATACGACCTCAGCAGTGCCACAAACTGATCGCCTCCAAGCTACGCCGAATTGAGGCAGTAATTAAAGCAAAAGGAGCCCCTACCAAGTATTGAGTACATGTAGAGTAAATTATCATACTTTCCAGAAGGCCAGCAATTCACTAAAATGTGTGTTTTTTTTTTTGAGGGGTGGGGGGGTGGGTTGTCTTATGACGTATTCAGTGGGTTTTTGTTAAATGTGAGCCAAAATCATCACAGTTAAAAGAACCAAAGACTTGAACTACTTCAGACTGTGTGCATTGAATTTATTTAATATGAGTTTCATAATTTGAGTTGAATTACTGTAATAAATGAACTTTTCCACAACATTCTAATTTGAGATGCACCTGTAAAACATTTAAACACGTGGCAAGACCAGTGAGAACTGAGCACTGACGTCAAACCAGCCACAAAGGGCATCTTTGAAAGTGAACATCAGTTATGCCATTCTTTAGTAAAAGGTACACTTATCCAGCACACGGGTCGTAGGGCCCTCCTTTGTGGTTGTTTTATTCATTAGAGGTTATCCCCCCTTTCAGATTCAAATGGAAATAAAGTTAAGATTGAATGTGAAGTTTTAAGGCTGCAATGAGCACTGTATGAAACTGTGGGATATTTATAATGCATAGGTTTAGGATGGCTTTTCTATGTGCCAGCATCTCGCTGTATGCAGTGAATGACAATGGGCCAGGACTGGCAGAACTGGAGCGTGTGTTTAGAGAACAGGTCTGTGGATGAAGCAGCCTTCAAAGGCCTTGAGGCCCAGCTTCCATATCTCATTCCTTTTGTCCTCTCTCTCTCTCGCTGGCTCCCACTCTATAAACAGATGACGGTCTTTCCAAGCACTCTCAAAATGACACAATAAAAGGCTGCATCATCATCCCTGAACATCAGTACACACACAAATGCACACAGCAGACACATTCGTACACAATTATATTTTATTTTAATTATTATTTTTTTTTTAAAGTGGTTGCATCTTTTTTCTCTTCACTCTTTTCAAGTCTATTTTGTTATTGTCTCCAAGTGAGGGGGAGTTTTGGATAAATGGTGGGCTGCTAAGAGATTGAATTGATGTCCAGAGGAGATTGGATTGATGCACTGTCAATGGATGACCAGTAAAAATCATGCAAAATCCACATTTATCTGAGGTTTCTCCTGAGGAGCACAACATAATGAGCAGAGATCAAATTGGGTGACAATCTTTCCTTACAAACTTGTTTCTCATACATTATTTCACTTTAAATTGTCTCGCGTCTAAGTTTTACTTCAAATGTTCTGATACTTATTTCAATGTGTGAGGATCCTTCAAAAGAACATGTGCCTGAAAGCCCCTTGAGAGCGTCTGCATTGCTAGTGAAGAGCGTTTCGCCTTCATATACAAACCAGTCAGTGCTTTGGTTTGGTTTGCAACTTTTCTCTCAGGCTTAGTGTGAAATATGAAAAAGCTGCAGTCCTTAATGTTGCCAAATAGGATGTGTGTCTGCATGAAATTCTTGTCATAGAAACATTGTCCTAACTACATCCTGAACGCCAGGAATTACCACCTACAAATCTGGGGGAAATGGTTGTAGCCCCAATCAGGGGCGTCGGACTGGGAGTAAAACCAGTACTGATTACCGGTGCCCCAAAGGAAAAGAGGACCCTTGAAAAGTCTGGAATATATATTTTCAGTGGGGGGCGGGGGGCCCATTAGGACTGCCTATGCATAGGGCCCGGGATCTTGTGCAGCGCCCCTGGCCCCAATCATAGCCCAGAGCCCTAAAATCTGATTGCTTGAAAGGAATATACAGTGTTGCTTTATTTTGATGATAGTTTGCGTCATCCTCAATAAAATCAGAATAGGTTAACAATTGTATTTTAGATTATAGACCCATTTAACCACATTTTAGCAACCGCTGTAGGCTACCCAGACTCCTTGGAAATACATGCCTCTACCTACATTTCTGCATAACTCAAAAAACATACCTATATGTATGTAAGAATTGAAATGGGAAGTTTTAAATAAATTTAGATGGTACGCAAGATATCGAGAGCGGTGGAACAATGTCGAGTCATAGTTAAGAGAAATGTTGAAATAAACACTGAGTTCTGAGCACAGAAGACTTGTCCTGACTCCTCTATCAAGTGACCACGACAGATACAGCAAATAGCCAAGAACCCACGCATAATACTCGGTAAGCACGAATTCCTCAAGACCCGGGAATCCGAGTATTACACTGGTGGCAATGGTGGTTGGCTATTTTTATTTTTATATATTTTTTTCGTATGGACATTTGCTGTTTGACCCTGAACAACATGAAATAGCCACATCAGCCTGCAGGCATGTTAATATTGCCCATAATATTTTACGTGCTATATTTTTGCAAGTTCGGATTCAGTGCCATATTTTTTTCTCTCTCTCTCTCCTCTCGCCGTTGCTTGCACATGTACACAAAATGTCAGATGGTGAGCATGATATCGTGGAGCAGCCGCAACCACCTAACGTGAGGGCTGGTACAAATTCACACATGCCCTTCAGAAATGATCTTCCTCCTCCCTTTTCGTGGCGATAATGCTGAACCTTTCGACTCCTGGATAAAGAGATTTGAAGTTGAACTTAATGTCTCTCCCACACCACCAGATAAAGCTAAACTTCTCCCTGCTAAGTTCACGGGACCAGCATTTGCATATTGGTAGTCTCTCTCAACTGATGTTAAAGCGGACTATGATTTAACTAAGGCTAGTTTAGGTGCTGTTTTTGGACGTGCCACTTTTTTGGCCACATGCCAAACATATTTGAATGCCCATCCCCGCAAGCCTCAGGAGCCTCTCGAACTTTATGCAGCTTAGCTCACCAGTTTAGTGACAGAAGCTTTTCCTCAGTATGATGTCACGGCCCGAAATTTTGGCATTTTTTGTCGATTTGTTACTGGTTTAGATCCTGTACTTCAATTAAAAATACATGAACATGGAGCGGTGACCTTGGACAATGCTTTAAAAATAGCCAGACAATGTGAATGTGCACAGTTGGCCATCAGCATAGCCAATTCAACGGCTATAATGCCAGTGACTGTGCATCAGCAGCTTTTACCTCCCACAGCGACGCCAACAGCCATCGCAGATCAGGCGTTGGCCATCGCTGAACTCCGGATGGACCTGCATACTTTACACCAGTCTTACGAGCGTCGGACTGAAGACCGCCTGGACTTACTCTCACAACAGATCGCCAACCTTCAGCACAAGGTGACAGAAACTACACACGCCTGCGCAGCTGTTGACTAAAACCTAACAACACAGACTCGCAAGCCTGAGTGGTATGACCATCAACATCATTGTCAGGACTGCCGCTGCCCATCACAGCACCTACAGAGAGAACGACGACAACAACCTCATGATGACTACAGCTCCTCACACCACCGCGGCTCTTTTCCCGATCACACTACATCTTATGAGGACCCCCGTCATCAGAGCCATCACAGCTATTCTCCCCCTCCCCTCTGTTGTGAGTCACACGCCCCATATCATTCACATCCTGATCAACATAGCCCCCATAGACACAATTATACACACCCTAGACCAGACCACTCCCCCTCAAGAGACGCTGACCCCATTTGTTCTACGAGGACAGACCACACGCCACTCGCTCGCCCTAACCAAACTCACATTACAGGCATTTTACTTACCACACCCACAACTCATCATCACCAGCTCCGCATTACAAACAGCCACCACACTCTCACACATCCCCTAGCCGCCATGTACATTTCTTTCAAGCCAAAAGAGATTCTTCACCTTCTTCCTCACATCAGGGAAACGAGTAGAAGCTGTCATTAGGGACCAAATGGCAGCTCCAGAACACTCGATGGTCCACTCTGATATTATGCACTATACATCCACCCCACTTACACCATTCATTCAAGTTATGCTGGCTGGCACCGAAATCTATACTCTAGAAGATATCGGTTCGGGTTTGTCCCTCATTACCAATGACTGTCGTAAGTCGATCCCAGCCTTGGCATCTCAACCTATTGATAATTCAGTCAGTTAACTGTACATGAAAATGATTTGTGTAGACTGTCGTGCAAATCGCCTGCGGACGACATCTTCCAAATTATCATTCCAACATCCTTGGTTCCAGACATACTGACCTATGTACACGGCGATCTTTCAGTTGGTCACTACGGACATGCTAAAACCCTGGATAGGGCTAGCCGGTTCTTTTATTGGCGCTACATGTCTGTCAGTGATGCGCGGGTCAATGTATTAATAACCCCCACCCGACAGACGTTTTCAACTAGCCTGCCCGCAACTTGGACTCCTGACCCACATTTTTAAAAGCAGTAAATGCTCATCGTAGCGTCATTAGGCCATAGGAACGTAGGCAAAACTAACTAGGCAAGAAAGAAAAAAAAAACTTAATATATTATACTTTTGTCAAGAATTATAAAAAATCATTAGTAAGCTCATCATTTGTACTAAAATAGTCTAGTCTGGCTATGTATATTTGTATGTTTCTGCAAGGTCAGCAGACATTGAGGCTCGGGTTTGTTCCGATCAGAGCTCGTGAGTGGAGAGCGCATTTCTGAATATCCCGCTCCCTCGCTCATTCCGTGGGCTCTCGCTCAACCCAGAATGGCCTGCTGGTTCGAAAATATGCAAGGAGTCATTTTATTGTTTAGTAATAATCTGGTGTTTTCTGTGTCACTGCAAAGATGAAGTTGACGATGCAGACTCGCCATGAACGCCAGAGAGAAATGCACATTTCATATGGATTACATTATCAGAGAGTAGCCCATTTATTTTGGTTTGAATATTTTCGTTTAAAAGAAGACATTTCAAGCTTTCTGTAATATATAGCCTATATTTCTCAAATCTGTGAGGCACAAGCTGAGTTTTGGTGCCCTCCAGTTCAAATGCAAAGCAAGTGATCGTGCCGGCGCCTCATTACATTGTCTGCTATATATGTGCTTCTTATTTATTAAATACGGGCAACTGATTGATAAAACATTGATCAAAACTAAGATACAATTTATACAAAATGAAAATCTTTTAAAAAGAGTTTTCTATAAAACAAAACTTAATGAAGTCGTCAAAATCATTTCTTCACCTTTTCTCTTGCCGCCTCCATCTCTACCTGCAGACTGAGCTTGTGTGTCATCTTCATGCCAGTTATTCAGCCAATAAAGTGTAGGCCTATGTATTTCAAAAATGTGTCTAGTACTATATAAATGACAAAGGTTTAATTTACATTTTTATTTCAAAGGACCCGACCGACCGCGACCCGAATGCCATTAAAAATATTTTTGGATGACTCGTAACCGTGGGCAACCGTGGGCGACCGCAGGCATCCGCTCATTTTGGATCAACCCGCGCATCAATGATGTCTGCAGACATTTCTAAACATTGTTCTCAATGCGTGGCCTGTCAGTCACGACATTCGCCTGTGCCCTGGCCACAAGCTCTGCTCATTTCCATTTCTCCTGATCGGCCATTCGAAATCATCACCGTGGACATAACCGAGCTGCCCTCGTCGACCAAAGGCAAACGTTATGTTTTAGTGATGATGGACCTGTACACAAAATTTGTAAATCTGTATCCTTTGAAGGATCAGACAGCTATCTCTGTGGCAGGTTGCATTTTTGATCATTATATACCACAACATGGGGTTCTGGATGCCTTAGACTTTGACCGAGGCAGACAATTAGAATCTGACCTCATTCAAAATCTCTGTAAGTTATTGGGCATTAGAAAGCTCTGCACATCTCCCTACCATGCCCAATGCGACGGCGCTGTGGAGTGTTTCAATCGCATCTTAAAAGATGAGCTTGCCAAATATCTCTTTGAGTCTGGTAGAGAATGGGACTAACACCTCCCACATGTCGCATTAGCTTACAACACCATCAATCATTCCAGTACTGGGTTCATGCCATTCTTTTTAGCGCACGGACGTGAGGCCCGTGTTCCCTTGGACATGCTATTTCAGGATGGCACCTCTGTCACTTCAGCCACATCTGGTACGCCTGCAGCATTTGCTAATTCACTACGACACAGATTATCTTCTGCTTATCGGTCAGCAACTGCCTTCTGGGAAAAAGAGCAAGGACAGCAACGTCATTACTATGATTGTCATGTGAAGTACAGTCCATACAAGGCGGGCGACTTGGTACTCTTTAATGACCCAGCCAATAAGCATAACAAACTATGTCCTCGCTGGGAGGGTCCTTATGAGGTACATTCAATAGCATCTTCTGGTAGTCTTACCCCTGTGGATTTTGCTGTTCGTGATACTTCCAAACCACACGCCAAGACCAAAGTCATTCACTATAACCACATGAAGCCATACATTACGGAGCACTCACAGACACACCCCCTTCACCTCAGTTGAACGCCAGACCAAACACTCTGAACACACTATCAGTTCTCCTTCCACCTCATGTTACGCCAATGGTCTCAGGACTTCCTGCTGGACCCCCTAGGCCATGTTTGCCACCAGTACACCAACCTTTGCCACAGTACGGTCCCTGACCTGATGTTTCAAAGGACAAGACTAGAGACAGTTGCCCCGCTCCTTCCTTGGTACACCCCCCCCACCACCCCCCAAATGCCAACTTCAATTGTAGTGGGAGTACCCGCTGGTTCCTCAGAGATCCCTGTCATGCAGTCCTCCACACCACACGAATGTCCCAGGTTGCGTTGAATGCCAACTTACTTTCAATTGTACTAAAGGGTGTGCTTTGAGGTTCTGATGTGACTTGGTTCTATCATTTTAACAGTGAGCATGGTATGACAAGTATTTTGTTTTGTTTATTTTTATTGTATTTTTATTTTGATACCACTGTACGTTGTTTAACAATATAACTGGTTCATTGTTATCATGGTTATACAGCAGTGAAAAGGAAAAAAAAATTACGTTTCATGACATGCACTGTTATATTACATGTTCTCTCATGGGGTTTTGTGTCACGGCAACTTTGCTTCCAGGTGTAATGTTAAAGACCGCGACACACATGTCTCTTGGAAATCCTGTATGATTCCACCAATCTGATGACGACTTCGAAACTGCTGAAGTGTTTCCATTTTTGTGTGCCGTATGTATCAGACGTTCAGCCAACAGTCCATGGGTGTGATGTCTGAGGCTGAGACTACAGTCTGCCTACTGTGTAGGAACGAGGAGCACAGAGATGGCAGAAATGAACACACAGAACAATCCTTATTTAACCAAATAAAGACCTACATGGGCAGAAACACACACACACACACATAGCATAGGAAAATAGATGTTTAACACTGGACGCAGAACACAGAAAAACACAGGGCTTAAATACCGGGAACTAAACAAGGGACACCTGAAACCAATAAACCTAATAAACAAGGGGAAAACTGGATAATGGGGACCACATGGGGAGCAAAACACAAGACACAGGAACAAAGGACTGACAGCAGCATACTCTATGTTGATTAGTACTGATTTTAGAAAAGAATTGGGGGTCAACCAGCATGTTCTACTAGGATTCCATTCTGGGAATCAGCATCCTAAACCAACACAGTTTCACTCCAACTTGTCACATATTGACGCTTTCAGGACACTTTGGTGTTGCTTTTTGACATACAGGGTACACCTTTTGCATAATTTTTTGATGTGCAGCATCCTCCATTGCTTTAAATAAGAAACCCTTAGCATCAATATGCTGTCAAAATAGATTGATTAAATTAGATATTGGGCAATAATATTGCCAATTTTACATATATGTTGGGGTTTGATTTTTCAATGTAAACAGTCACAACAGTTTTATTTATATTACACTATATACATATTTATAAGCAGGTAACCCAACACCTGCCCCTAAACCTACCATTTGTCAATAAGACAATATATGAAAAGTTTGGTTCCAAAATGTCTCAGATTACGCATGTAACCATGGTTCCTCGAGGGAACCAGATGCTGCGTCGGAGGACGCTTTGGAAACGCCCTTCAGCATGACCGGCTCTGAAACACGTGTAATCAGTCCAATGGATGGGCGAGACATCATAGGTTGGTGATGTCAGAGACCAGGAATCTTGAAAGCATGTGCGGCAAAGCCGGCATTTAGCCTCTAGGTATGAAACAAGCACCGGCAGGAATTCAGGAAGTATGGCCCAAAGACACAGCATCTCGTTCCCTCGAGGAACCATAGTTACATGTGTGACCTGAGACGTTCCTCTTCAGGAACTTGAGCTGTGTCAGAGGACGCTTTGGGAACGAGAATGCCCAGGCCGCCAGACTTTAAAATCTCTGCCTAGTGTGGAAGAGCACAGCTAAAGCAAGAAAAGGAGCCAGGAGCCTGACAAGTAATCAGGGACATCCCGCCCAATGGCCAAACTTCAGAAGGAGTGAGTCTTGACCCCCAAGAGAGGAGAGATCAGAGGACTCAAGGCTTTAGAATAGCATTCTGATCCATCACTTAGCATAAGCTTCTTCTGGCCGAAGGCCTCAGCCTCAGGGCACCAATCCTTGATGTGGTTTAGTCATGAAAGTGTGAGGTGACAGTGCAAGGCCAGGGGAAGAACTGGTATTGGTAGGCTTTTGCCCCCAAAAGCAAACCTCAGGAACTCCCTATGATGAGCAATGGTGAAGTACCAGCTGTAGGACCCAGACTTTGCAACAGGAGGAGGGAACACCTCAATAGCCTCTGTACTCAGAGAGTGTCTACTTCTGTTCCATTACCAGAGCCTGCTTGGGGCCCTCCAGGGTGGGAAAGGCCCTGTTGAATAAGGTAGAGGAGAACCAAACTGGATTCTGTAGCCTCTCACTACAGTGTGCAGGACCTATTGAGACACGTTTGGTAGTAGTTTTCACGCTGCCAAATAGTCTACTAAGGGAATCAGCCTCTTGAGACTGATCTCTGGTGTCATCAGAGCAGTTTGCTTGGTGCCCTGAAGTGGCGCACCGGCAGAAGACGGCCAAACTAGCTGCTCTGGAAACCTCCGTGGAGGTCGCAAGCCTCTTACCGCCATTACGTTTCCAGGCGGTAACTGAGAAAATCGCTCACCAGAGACTGCTGCGTCCTGGAACTCCAGCAGGGTAGGCAGAATGATCTCCTGAGGACACTGAGAAGAGACGGGCACCATGTAATGTGGTGTACACCACTCTTCCCCTGAGGGGCCTGCACATCCGAGGTCCTGAGCCACAGCATCAGGACTCTCAAGGCTAAAGTCTCCTTTTAAAAATTACGGTCCTCAGACCTACGTCGTCTGCTAGGAAGACTAGACCAGAGCCTGCTCGGGGCTGGATCCAATGAAGCACACATGGCAGGGGCTCCCACACCGCCTTGTGACCTCCTCAGGGAACCAGTCTTCCGAGACTGGCATCTGGTGCAGCTAGCTCGGTGTCCTGAAGGGATGACCGTACTAGCTACTCAAGAGTCCTCCGTAGAGGTAGCGAGCCTCTTAGTACTGCTATGTTTCTGGGCAGCAACTGAGAGAAGTACTCGCTGGAGACCGCTGTGCCCTGGAACACTGAGGAGAGACGTGCACCGTGTAATGCGGTGTACACCGCTTTTCCCCAGAGGGAGCAGGCCCTGAAAAAGTTCTAGGCCTTAGGGGTCAGGACATTTACGATGGAAACTATCCAGCAAGAATGATGGGCCGCAGAACCGCCTTCTGCTAGAAGCTTTCGGCTTGGGAGCGCCACTCTGACTCTAGACTCTGCAGTGACACCCCCAGCATGAGCCCTTGCTGACCTCCTCAACCTTTTTCAAAGGAAGAGAGGTAAACACATGCTCTCACTAGAGAAATTTTATCCCAAGAGACCCTGTATATCTAACCTCTCATAGTCAGGTAAATATTTTTATTTTATTCCTCAGAATAAATGTGGTTAAACAACCAGACAAGTAAACAAAGTCTGGTGAAGAAAGATTCACATCAAAAAGCAAAATTATGTAATATACGTGTTGCCTCAGCAGCGTGCAATCCACTCAGTCACACAAACAACATTGTCACGGCGTGACTTTTTTAAGGGCGGAACTAAAAGGACGGAGATTGGTTCCGCCCGGACCATAATTCCTCAAACACCGGTTACTTCCGGGAACTCCGGGGAAGGAAATCAGTGTTTCATTTATCGCAGGTGGATAGATGAACGGGGCGATCGCGGATTGGGCAGTGTGAAGAGAGGGAGGAGTATAAAGAGGGCCTCAGAAACTGCAGAGGGGAGTTGTTTTATTCCAGCCGATACGGCGAGTGAGTTGGAGTGTTTGGGCAAGGGCAGCGGAAAGAAGGCGGAGGAATATTGTTGGCTGGGTGAAGACGGAGACAAGGGTTTGGCAGAAACAGAAACCGGGCTGAGTATATTGGGATGTCTATCTAACTGTGAAATGCTCTAAGGACATGTGTAACGAATTCTGAGTGGTTGAGAACAGGAAGACTCGCCGGAAATATCGCTGAAGGAGGCCCTTTTTGGACAGGTCACGTGGCAGCAGGAGAAGTATCCAGGAGCTGGAAAGAGGAGGGAAAGGAGACCTCGTGTTAGTAACGGTGTGAGTACTCCAAACCATCGTACAGCAGCATAATTATCTGGAGTGAACTATCTGTGAGCCTTTTTGTGAGTTTTTGGCATAGTACATGAGCGGCCCCACCGTGGAGGAGGATTGTGGGTGAGCCGGGACCAGGAGTGAGAGAAGACGTTGGGGTGTCGGGGTGGCGACGTTTAAATCTGAATATTCTTTGCATCAGTGTTCTCACGATTTCCAGGACGAGTCTTTGGTCAGATGGGGGGTTTGACCCTAAATTCACCAAGAGTGTGTGGAGTGCAGTGGGTGAGCCTTTGTCCTTTGCTGTGAGTGTATACACTTGAAAATTGCAGTGTTGTGCTGTATTTGTGTCGTCAAAAACCACCCTTTCAGGCCCGACGAAGTCCTGTGGAGGAAGTGAGTACTGAGGCGGGCGAAGAAAACAACATCTCTAATTAGAGGCCATCGATGACATCCTGACCCTTCTACCCCACGTAACGGAGGTGGGAAACAAATTCAAGTAAGAACAGTGTGGATATAGTGGGAAGTATTAATGGTGAGGAGTTGGCTGCTGGAGGAGGAAATCAGCTGTGTGTGTATTATTACCTGCTGTGGAGTTCTTCAAACGTTCGCCCCTGTCTATAAGACTCACCCTGTTGGTTGGCAGAAAGGAGAGGGAAGCGTTCGACCTACCCAGTGTAGCACACCCTGGGTGTAACAACTTACCTGTGTGTGACATCAGCGTAGGCCGTGTTCGGCCCAACGCAACAGCAGCTTTCGACCCGCATCTCTATCAGCAGTTGGTAAACCTCAGAAAAGGAACGCCTGACGTCTATTTCCCCAAAAGGTGTGAGTAACATCCCTTTCTGCTTCCCTGTATATTCACCGTAAGCTATTGCCCAAAGCTAAAGCCAGCATATTGTGTTGTACATTCGCCTAAATGCCCAGAGTGAAGTCCCAGTTACCTTTGATGTACTTACCTTATGCCCAAAGCTAAAGCCAGCATATTGTGTTGTACATTCGCCTGAATGCCCAGAGTGAAGTCCCAATTACCTTTGATGTAATTACCTTATGCCCAAAGCTAAGGCCAGCATATTGTGTTGTACATTCACCTGAATGCCCAGAGTGAAGTCCCAGTTACCTTTGATGTACTTGCCTTATGCCCAAAGCTAAAGCCAGCATATTGTGTTGTACATTCGCCTGTATGCCCAGAGTGAAGTTCCAGCTGCCTTTGATATACTTACCCTATGCCCAAAGCTAAAGCCAGCATATTGTGTTGTACGTTCGCCTGTATGCCCAAGTGAAGCCTCAGTTGTCTTTCCTACAGACTTACCTGTGCCCCGGGCGAAGAGCCAGTGGCCCCTCTGTCCACCGTCCATGTCCAGACCTGTGACAACATCAATCTCCTCAGAGAAAGATGGCCACTGCAGCGAGCTCTCACTCAGAGGGGGAATATATTTACTGATGTTTACTTCATATTTCTTTAGACAGAATCATCATTTCTAATCATTTTCCACTGATTTATGCGGAATAAAAACAAAAGAATAATGATAAAAGAATAATGCGGATAATGTGTCATACCTGGCGGAGGTGTGAAAGACTCGTTTGGTGAGAACAATAGAACCATGAATCGGGGAGTTTTCAAAGACAAACACACATACAAAGCACACAGGAGTGTTGCATGTGTGATCTTACAGAGATGACAAGTGCCATAAATCAATCTGATTAGCCTTCTCTAAAAACACACATGACATGGCCTTAGAAAATATTTAATAAAATTCACAGTTTTACAGATTAGATTATGAAATTTCTAATGAAGTTTTAAAAGACTTGTGGCTTTAGCTACACTGTATCTCTAAACCCATATCTTACATAAACATTTTTTTAATACATTTAAAAAATATGTTTTTAATATTTTTATTTTTGTTTTTATGTTTGAGCTTATATATCTCTATTATCATAACAGTCTGAGTGATTCTGAGTGACACTTTGAAGTGTCAGCTTTGTGAACAAATGTTGATTATGTATCTAGTCAGAAAGAATCATGAGCAAAAACCTTTTTATTTTGGGTATGTCATTTCTGTCTCCATGCCAAAAAAGGGGGGTGACTGGTAAGGGGTTAACAACAATATCACATAGACCATATAAATTACAAAATGACATTTCCCTTACATTCAACTTCCAAAAGTGCATTCATCTTTGAAATGTTACATTCATTTAGTTGTACAGTCACTAGTGTTACGTGCTGTATTAACAAAAACATAAATGGCATTAATAAAAACACTAACACTGACAAGCTACGCAAAATCGCAATTCATAATCGAATGTGATTCATCTAATGAATGCGATTTAGTGAAGCTTATCAGTGATCTACGGCTCTGTGTATTAAATGTTGCTCCATCTAAAGGCCGTGATGGAGATTTACCGGTTATATTAATCACAGAACTACAGTCATAATTTATGCAAAAAAATATTAATATTCCAAGTCTTTCGAGACAAAACTATTAATTTGTCTCAGTCTGCTGTGAATCTCTTCCTGTGTGCTGTCTCTATGCGCAAATTCAAAAAATGCTGCCAGAAGAAGCCTTATGTCAGTCATTGGCTCTTGTGTCTCGTGACAAATTACATCATGCTGTTGTGAACAGGGGAGTTGCACAAGATCCCGGGCCCTATGCATAGGCAGTCCTGATTGGCCCCCATGGCCCCGCCCATGAAAATATCCAGGTAAATAAAATATATTCCAGACTTTTCAAGGGCCCTCTCTTCCTTTGGGGCCCTGGTAATTAGTACTGGTTTTACTCCCAGTCATACGCCCCTGGTTGTGAAATGCTTTTGGCTCTTGCGTGTCTCGTGACCGACTGCGTCATGTTACATGAGTATCTTTTTGAATGAGAAGTGATGTGAGCGTGTTAATGGAGCGGGATCATTTTAAGCAATTAAAACCTTATGTTTTACTTTCTTCTTTGCATAAAGGTATCGTATGGCTTCAGAAGACTTGGAATGCAATACAACATATTTGTAATGCTTTCATGATGCTTGTTTACGGTTGGTTTTTGCAATTAATACCTGTGACTGTACTTTTATTTGCCTGTTACGTGTTTTATATTGTTCAGAAGTGGTTAGGTTAAAGGTAGGGTTGGGGTTATGTGCTTCAATGAAAGTATAAATGTATACAATTATTTATATTTAACACAAATGCATGAAAACCATTAAATTAATACAACCAACCAAAAACAATGGAGGACCATGTGCTTCGAAAAATGATGCTAAAGGGATACATTGAGTGTCAAAAAGTGACGCAAAGGTGTCTTGATCAAGCATCAATATAGGACGAGTTGGAGTGAGACTGTGTTGCCTAAACACAAGCTAATCTGCTGAGCAGTAATGTGGGTCTTTTCAACATAGTACAAGAAGAGTTTGCCATGTTCGTGGTATTGAATATTTTGAAAGATATTGAAGGAACATGTAAACAAGATATTTGAGTGTACTTTTATACCCTGTTTTGATCTCAGGGCTTCACTCAATAATTTTTTTTCCAGTGGCCTCAAAACATCACATAAAAAAGTTAACTATGGCTAGCTGCAGCTAGTCAGTCTCTTCCACTCTAAACAGACAGTATGAGCAGCACCAAACTTAAAGTCAAAGGCTAGGGTTTGGAGTGCTTCACACTGGCAATGTTTGCATCCAGCTTGTTGCAAAGTTTTCACACAGATCCAGCTGACCAAATCTGAACAAGATCCTTCTCCATTAAGCACCTCATTATGTATTTTCCAGACGTATTTTCCCTGTTTATCCCTGAGAGTTTCTGAGAGAGGCAAAACATTTGAAGTGCGTTTTTAACGCTGTAGATATCTTTGTTTGATGGTATGAAGATCCCATTTATGTAAAGAGGAAGCTCTGGAGAGTTCTGGTTTTGGAAAACATGCCCAAGAGTTAAACTGTTGTTTTGATATAAAAATGAAATGGGAGCAGCATCATAATTGACAAATTACAGCAATTTTCATGTTTCATAGATAAAATGCTTGGGGATGCAGTGACCATAGCATAGAAACGCTAAATTTAATAACCTTCATAAACAGGAGGATTCTGGGAAAATGTTTTCCTGTTAGCATTGGTGCATCTATGTACATCTACAGACCAAGGCTCTCCATGTGAGTGTGCATTTAGCTTCACTGAGAGAAGCCTTGTAGAATAAGTCCATTAAAACAAACATTTGAGCAGCAGCACTGTGTGTGCCAGCCTTTCACACTCACTTGCCTCTTTGTTGCATTATTAATCTCCATGGAGATCCAGAGACTTGAAAGTTTCCTCATTTCTAGTTGCGTTCATTCTAGCAATTTAGCTATGAAATGTTTGAAAGATGGTTGCTCCTGTGGGTGACTTCTTGCATGCACCGAAATCCGTCTATCTATACCTCTGGTTCCCAGCTCAACCATTGAAACAAAACAAACTCTCTTAGCAGGACAAAAATAAATTTAAACAAACTGTTGTATTTTAGTCATTTATCCTTTGGGGTTGGTTCCCATTTTTCACTGGCCTTCTTTTCATCCACCTCCTGTCTCCCCAGACAAGCATTAATTAACTCCAAATGAGATATGATGGACATAAAATAATGTTTGCCTGCTTCTGCTGCTATTTAAATGCAGTATGGAGGAGTCATAAATAAATCACTGGGCCTCTAATCTATGTGATGCCCACTGAGTAGAGCTATGGTAAGGCTGATGAAGAAACCATGTTCGCAAATTCTGTCTTAGTGGAAGAACAATGGTGAATGTTGATTTAAGATGATAAAAAACGAAGTACGTGACTGAGCACTAGTGGAGTCAGCAGCTCCAGAGAACAGTACTTCCACTAATGTCCTTACACCACCTCGTGTTTTATGCAATGCTACCAGCCATTTTGAAGAACTCATATTTAAGAAATATACATGTTTAAGCAATCTCTTTAACATGTGTGAATGTCTAATTCAGTTCATTATGATCTGTCATTGGTCCTCAAGGGTAAAATCGAAATATTACCTTTATCCGCAAACAGGACTGGGTTAATAAATAGGCAAATATTTCCATGAAAAGTAAACTGTCTTTATGTATCTTTATAAAACAGTTCTGAAAAGTGCTAGCATCAGATCTCAGCCTGGAGAGAAATAGGACATGCTATTCTTCTAATTAAACATTTCCAGATATTGGTTCTACTTGGTGGAAAAAATTTAATGGATTGGGACAACAACAACAACAAAAAATTATTCCTCAAGTGGAAGTCAAGATTAAGTATATACATGGTCCAAAATTTACTTTTCATTTCTTTGAATCTCCCATGCGAGATGCCTGCAATTTAATCCACACTTAATCATGCAGTGCCTAATAAAGTGGTAAAATTAGAGACACATGAGTAGTCAGTTTATTTTCATGCCCAATTCCATGTTTTATTCCCAGTTGGGTCTTGGCAAGTGCTCAAAAGACGCAAATGCACCACATCTTAAAAGCTGTCCATATGATTCCTGCACTAAGTCTTAAGAAGTCGTATGGTAGTTTTGTGTGAAGAACAGAATTAAATTCAAGTCCTCATTCCCTTAAATTTGAGTTCAAAAGAGTTCATGAGAGAATTACCAACGTCTGCTTTTTTCAGTTGGATCTTTTCAATTTATAGAAAACGTTTCTCCAAAGAATTAGATTCACTTACAAACAGACTCAATTATTCGATCGTAGTAGTTAACAGCTCAATGGAGGGGGAATATTTTCAATAAATAGCTTACATTTTGTTCTGTTCCTCACTTAAAACTATTGTATGAATTTAGATGACGTCATTTCGCTTTTTTATAGTTATTTATGGTGCTTTTGCATCCTTTTTGAAGCTTGGAGACACGAGAAAAAGGGGAAAACAACATTTCTTCTTTTTTGTTCCATAGAAGTAAATCATAAGGTTTTGAAATAACAAAAGAATAAATAAATGATAGAATTATTGTGGCTGATCCTACTTAATTTTGAATGTAGTCCACTCATTCCTACTCAAATGTGATTCAGAATTTAAAACAACAGATCTGCATGTCAACCTCCCACTGTAAACTCACCCCAAAACCACCTGTGGTTTTCACTCACTGCACGATTACAGAATGAGCCAAATCATTAAAAATGGATGAGATGCGCAAGCTCAGCTTTTAAAGCATCCTCTGGGGGCCATAACAACAACTTCCTCTGTAGAAGAAAGGCTGTGCAATGAGTCCGAAGAAAGCGGTGTGATAACAAGACTGCAAAAAGATGCTATGCTTGCATTCAATACAAATGTATGTTATCTTGATGTTATTCTTTAGTGGATCGTTCACCAAAAAAAAAAAAGATTGAAAAACTATATTCCAAACCTGTTTGGATTCTTGAACACTTGTCTATTATTCCAAAACAATGCTTATTCTTTTCAGACATTTTTTCCCCTTCTAGAACATTGCTGAATCACCATAAGATTAAATCTCACATAAGCAATCTTTAAAAAATATAATAGTGATACATAGGGATGAGTAATCATGAATATAAAAATAATTATTCCACAATGCATAACTATGTCTAATTTCCCCTGTGGTGCTAAGAGTTTTGCGTCAGGAAACAAACCCACCATAGCTCGAGGGCAGGCTGTGTTTATTGAGGGGCTGATGTAACGGATGGGTGCTAATGAAGACACTGGCTTTGAGGACCGATTTCAAGACCAGATGAAAGCTGATGGGATTCCTCCTTTCCAGCCAACGGATGAATTGTTTCTGGGTTGAAGTAAGACACACTTGAGTTCATCTTTCTTCATCCGGGACTACACACCACACAGATGTCAGACCCTGCCACTTCAACTAGATTGAATTTGCACTTGACACATAAGGTAAGGTAATAAGTCATTTCTTTATATGAAATGACACTTGTAAACTATGTATGACATTTAACACCACAATGTATATCCAGGACAGGTTGAATATGCTATAAACTACAAGCATATTTAATTACACTTTATGTATTAACAGCTGTTGTGTTAAAAAAAAAAATTTTGAAATGGGACATATTAATAGGCTGACCCCCTTATTTTAATATCTCCTACAACCTTTAGTTTGCATTTCGTTTTGCAACAAAATTGTGGATGCTACTTTCAATATATGCTGCTTTTGTCATGATTTATGATGCTTTTGCATTCCTTTAGAAGCTTGAAATTCTTTGGCCCCATGAGGAGACACGTTGCTTAGAAAAGAGCAACTAATACTTTTCCCTTTGTGTTACACAGAAGAAAGAAAGTAAGTCACACAGGTTTGGAATGACAAAAGGATGAGTAAGTGCAGAAGTGCAGGTGTCACGCTGTGTTATAAAACACAAATGCTCCTATTTTGATATTATTTTTGTAATGCAATGTCATTTCCTGTTGATTTATTGCATGTTTTTGGTTTTGAGTTGGGGTCATGTCAGTGAGAAAATATGGCAGATGCCATGGATGTAACATCTGTATTAATAGTAAAATTGTTAAAATTCATAATGTTGTAGATGTAGAGTTAAAAAAAAAAAATCTTGAATTTTAGGTAGAAGTAAATCATGATTTGAATGCACTTGACGTCCTTATCTTAATAAAGTGCTTGCAATTAGATCCACAAACCAACTTCTACTCCTTGCCTCCAGCAAAACATTACAGCTGCAAGAGTAATAAGTATTTTTGTCATTTTTTAAGAAAGTTCAATTGTAAAAGACTGTAAATTGTATACATTAAAAATGAAATTTTGGGAACTTCAAAGCTACCCCTCAAATGACCTCAAAACTAAACAACATAAACTAAGTCCACAAAGCTCTTTCAGGACACATAACAAATGTGTGACTATTCGTCCCAAGAAAGAAAATCATCTGTGTGGTGCACTCTGCTTTGGTTTATACATATCCTCATAATTGCTCATTATATACTACATAATCGCCCTGGAAAATGGTTTTCTGTTGTCTTTTAATTGCAGTGATGAGTTGGGCTTCCAGAAAGCTCTTCTCTAGGGATACACCCCCTTCTTTTCCACCAGCCTCCTTGCCATTTCTTTCTCTCTGCATGATACTGGAACATAAAGATATTGCCACAGCTATAGTTTACTTGTATGGAGGGTTCAGCCGTAATTGGACCATAAAATAAAGTGTGACAAAAATAATAATAATAATAATATATCAGATCAGATTAATGTATAATATGACACATTTGCTTTTAACTATTTTTATTGTAATATCAGTTTGATTATTTTGATGGTACCCTTTAGACAGCTGTTGATAAGTAACTCCATACCAACTACATATCAACCAGCGGTCACTGGAGTATCAGTATGTCTGCTACTGTAAATATATGCTAACACTTTATTTTGAGGGTCAACCAACAGATAAACTGACTATAAGTGTCTTTGCAAGTACGTCAACTTATTAGATTCATCCTAGATTCTACCATTCTTGAGCATACTGATATGGTATAGGAACGAGTGAGAGTTAACAGATGAAATAAGTCAAAATTTTATATTTATTAATACAGTTGAACTACACTCCACAGCGGTGAATCCTGAAACAAGCTATAAGCGGCTCTAGCATAGCAATAGCAGTGTTTCTTACACGATTTTTGTTAAAACTATGGTGGTGTGTCCTCGGTCCTTCTAGGGGGGTTGGGGGGTCATGCCCCCCCCCGTGATAAAATTTTGTGCATTTTAATGTTAAATTCATTAATCTGGTGCACTTTGAGAGTTCAAAATTAAAAGCTCCAACCCATATTCAGTGTGCAAATTAAACAAAGAAAAATCCAAACCTCTTTTAGTTACAGTGTCTATTTACATTACACCTATACATAATAATAGTTATAATATTAACCCAATGACAGTAATAGCCATATTTTGTAAAACAAATGCACAAAAAATAAAGGAAACTTTCTTAATTAGTTGTAACAATTTCTATACTTGAAAGAGATAAGCACATGATCTTTTATTTTGACGCAAACTGCATCAAGCTTTTATTTTGGCGGAAAACATGGTTTACAAACGCCTCTTATTAAATTTCTAGTTAATTGCGGTAATCGTCAACTATGCAGATGTGGAAATAATCTACACATGACATGGCCTAAGTGTTTTGAAAGTAGTTATGCTTACCGCAGGCTCTACACTTTCTCATCTCTCTCCGTCCTCACTATCATCATCTGCCACAGGAGCTGATGAAGGTCAGAAAACATATATTTTGACACAGTTTACAGTGTCTGCTTTAAGGGCCTGGTTCTATTTTTTCACGCTATTTATCTGCACATTCCTTGCGTTTCTTCTCCATCTTTTTTTACAGATACACACTGACACTGCTGCCGCTCGCTCACTCGTTTAAAGTTGTGATTGGGCCAGCCCAGTGTCAATCAAGAAAAGAGCCAATGGGCCGCTGATCTACGTGTTTCATGGGCTGGTCTGTCAGAAAAAAAAACTAACACTGACTTTGACCAATGCATTACACCGGCACAAACCCAGCACCGCCAATTGAGCAAGACAAAACGAATGGGCCGCCGATGTACAAATTTTATGGGCCGTTTAAAAAAAAAAACAAAAAAAAAAATTATGAGTATGAGATATCGGCCCAAAAAGCACGTCGGCCCACCGGGCAAATGCCCGGTATGCCCAATGGCCAGTCCAGCCATGTCCGGAGTAATTCATTTAATCAAACAGTACACTGACTGAACTGCTGTGAAGAGAGAACTGAAGATGAACAACGAGCCGAGCCAGTTTAACCAGAAAGTTTAACCAGAAGTTCTTTTCCGTGAACCGGTTCATTCGGACAGTTTGAGTCAATAAACCGGTTGAAGAAAACGGTTCACCAGTTCTTTTGCGCTCGGCGTAATGGCGTCATTGGCTATAATTGCCCTTGATTCAAGCCTTCGGTTTACCCGCACTCATAACATTAGCACAGAATCAGTTCAGAATCAATCACCAAAAGAATCAGTTCGGTTCAGACGCTCTGTGTGTCGGTCTGCTTCACACTGAATCACACATGCGCAGTATCATCAGCTCCTCGGTTCTCGAATCGGACAAGTCCGACAGAAACGGTTCTTGACTCGAGAACGAGTCAGTCTTTCGTTCGTTATCTGGCTTGGCTCGGTGTTCATCTTCAGTTCTCTCTTCACAGCAGTTCAGTCAGTGAACTGTTTGAGTACATGAATTACTCCGGGATATTGGTTTGTTTTAACTCAGCCACATTAGTGTCAGCCACATTAAAAAGTTAACAGCTTAAGTCATTTGTGGATTAATGCTTATCGGAGAACCAAACCGTTTCAAACGATTCAGTTTGATTTGGTGAACTGGTTCAGGAAGATCCAGTTAAATCGAGTGATTTGTTCGCAAACCGGATATCACTAAACTGCAGTGCAGTGTACGTGCTCACAACAGACCCGGAAGAGAAGACAATGATGAAGTCGTAGTTTTTGGTATTTTTGGACCAAAATGTATTTTCGATGCTTCAACAAATTCTAACTGACCCTCTGATGTCACATGGACTACTTTGAAGATGTTTTTATTACCTTTCTGGACATGGACAGTATCCCGTACACACACTTTCAATGGAGGGACAGAAAGCTCTCGGACTAAATCTAAAACATCTTAAACTGTGTTCCGAAGATGAACGGAGGTCTTCTGGGTTTGGAACGACATGAGGGTGAGTTATTACTTACATAATTTTCCTTTTTGGGTGAACTAACCCTTTAAAGGCACAATATGTAATTTTCGCCACTGGAGGGAGAGTATTCAAAATAATGATAATTTGATGATGCCGTGATTGAGTGTGGGATCATGGGAGTTGTCGTCTTCATTCCCATAGCCGATGCAATCAGACGGGACTTGGGCAGAAATTATGCTCATGGATGAGCTAACAATTTATTAATGTAGTAGAATGAAGCAGTGTCAGGCTGAATGCCGTCGAAGTGAAACGAGGCCGCTGAATAAGTGCGACATATGGCTCGTAAGCAGTGGAGCTTTTATTATGCCCCAGTCGACTGCTTCCACTTCTTCTGGTCATGGGTATGTATTTCTCTGGATTTAAACATTCTTCGAAACATTTTTTTTTTTTGCACAAATTTTCTTCTTTTGTGTTAAACAAAGAAACCAAATCAAGTGGGTGAATTTTCTTATGAGAGTCCATAAATGACGCTGAGCTCCCTGACTATATGATCAACATTTTCACGTGCTGCAACGGCGGCTTTTCCCGGTTCAGACATGTCCCTTTACGATCGGATATCTTTATTGGCTACTGAAGTGCCGTCAAATGTCTGAATATCAATTTAAATTGTGGGAGTACTCAGTAATGAACCATGATTTAAAATTAATGAAATAGATTATATTGCTTAATTTGTACTGTCTCTCATCACCTCATCAGTCTCACACTATAAAGGTTGCACACATCCACACACAGTTTGCTGATTATTGTTTAGCCTGTACCCTGTTTCCCTGTAACCATGTTTCTTTGCTTTGCCTTGCTTCCTTGTTTTTGACCTTGGACTGTTTATCTGGTTTATTGATTGTTTTTCTGCCTGCCCTGACCTCTGCCTTGGACTGTTTCTGATTTGGGATATCCTTCGACATACTTGACGCTGTTCTTTGATTTCTGCCTGTTTCACCATTCTCTACAATAAAGCCTGCATTTGGATCCGACCTTGCCTACACGACCCTGAGTGTAACAGAATAATCAGCCGAACAAGGATCCAGCGGCTTTCCTGAATGACACTGGGCAGGTATAGACACTGCAAGACTGTTATTAGCTCTCGAGCAGGGCACCCAATCACTCGAGAGCTATATCCAAGAGTATTTAGATCTTGTGTGTTTTTCTGATCTGCCAGACTGTGTGCTTATAGACTTCTTTTGTGAAGGCATTACCCAGCCACTCAAATCACGACTAATACGTGAAGGTTCCCACACATCTCTCAGTCAGTTGTTGGCTCTTCATTCACGGTGGGTGTCACGGAGGAGGAATGCAACACTGCACTCACTCATGTTATGGAAGCCGCACTAGAGCACGAGCACAGAATGAGGGCAACAGCTGCGCCACTGCACAAGATGGCCGCCAGCCCAGCACCACTGCCCAAGATGGCCACCAGCCCAGCGCCTCTGCCCAAGATGTCCGCCAGACCAGCGCCTCTGCCAAAGATGGCTGCCAGCCCAGCGCCTCTGCCCCAAGATTGCCGCCAGCCCAGCGCCACTGCCCAAGATGTCCGCCAGCCCAGCACCACTGCCCAAGATGGCCGCCAGCCCAGTGCCACTGCCCAAGATGGCAGCCGCAGTTGGTCTTCCAGAGTCAAGTCAGGTCCCCGTTGACTGTCCAGAGTCAAGTCAGGTCCCCGTTGCTCTTCCAGGGTCAAGTCAGGTCCCGTTGCTCTTCAAGGGTCAAGTCAGGTCCCAGTTGCTCTTCCAGGGTCAAGTCAGGTCCCCGTTGCTCTTCCAGAGTTAAGTCAAGTCACCATTAACCCCAACAAATAATGCAAAGTCACAGTTAAACTTTATGAGTCAAATCAAGTCACCGTTGGTCTTCATGAGCAAAGTCAAGTCACCAATGATCTTTGTGAGTCTAGCCAAGTCACCCTTAACCTCCATGAATCAAGTCACTCCACAGTTGATCTTCATGAACAAAGTCAAGTCACCAATGATCTAGGTGACTCAAGTCAAGTCACCATTAATCTCCATGAGTCAAGTAAAACCACAGTTAAACTTCATGAGTCAAGTCAAGCCACAGTTGATCTTCAGGAACAAAGTCAAGTCAAAGTTGATTTTCATGAACAAAGCCGAGTCACCAATGATCTACGTGAGTCAAGTCAAGTCACCATTAATCTCCATGAGTCAAGTAAAACCACAGTTAAACTTCATGAGTCAAATCAAGTCACCATTGGTCTTCATTAGCAAAGTCAAGTCGCCAACAATCTTCGTGAACTAAATCAAGCCACAGTTGATCTTTATGAGCCCAGTCACATCTCAGCAGACCTTCCAGAGCCTCGTCACATCTCAGCAGAGCTTCCAGGGCCTTGTCACGTCTCAGCAGACTCTTCAGAGCCTCGTCACGTCTCAGCTGAAATTCCAGAGCCTCGTCACATCTCAGCTAAACATTCAGAGCATCGTCACATCATAGCTGATCATTCAGAGCATCATCACGTCTCAGCTGAACTTCCAGAGCCTGCCCTGTCACGGCTATGGAGGCCGTTTGGGAGCTCTCTACCCTCTCATCACGGCCACGGGGGCCGCAATTAACCTTTTTCTGTTCTCTGTTTCAGTCCCACCTGACCAGACTTGCTCTCCTGTGCCATCGACTCCACTGTGGTGGTCATCTGCTCTGCCTTGTTGGGCTTCTGTCTCATCTGCTCGGCTGTGGTGGTCCTCTGCTCCGCCCTGGTGAGCTTCTGTCCTGTCTGCTCGACTGTGGTGGTCCTCTGCTCCACCTTGGTGGACTCCTGTTCCGTCGGCTCTGCCTTGGTTCTTGGTTGGGGGGGGGGGGGCTATGTCACGATCACGATCTCATCACCTCATCAGTCTCACACTATAAAGGTTGCACACATCCACACACAGTTTGCTGATTATTGTTTAGTCTGTACCCTGTTTCCCTGTAACCGTTTCTTTGCTTTGCCTTGCCTCCTTGTTTTTGACCTTGGACTGTTTATCTGGTTTATTCTTATTATTTTGCTGCCTGCCCTGACCTGATTTTGGATATCCTTCGACATACTTGATGCTGTTCTTTGATTACTGGCTGTTTCACAATTCTCTACAATAAAGCCTGCATTTGGATCCGACCGAGTGTAACAATGGTGGTGGCAACAATACTACATTGAGAATAATCTTCTTTCTTTGCGTGAACATTAAACGAGGTGTTTTATGAAGGCGTAGATGTAAACTTTTATAAAGAATATCTTGTAGGGATCTTATCTTTTAACGAACTTGCTTGTAACACTTCAAAGAGAAAGGAAAATTTGAAATTGCATCATATGAACCCTTTAAAAATTAAATATTAACTAAGAGTTTTCCCTCAATAAACTACTAATTTGCCGCTTATTGATAGTATGTTAAGTAGTTATATTTAGGTTTAGGGTAGTGTTAAGGGATCTAAAATATGGTTAATGCAAATAAGGTATTAATATGTGCTTAATACAGTATTTTAATAAACAGTCAGTGTACTAGTAATAAAAAAGAGCCTCTACCCATGTACAGTCATGGCCAAAAGTTTTGAGAATTACATTAATATTAGTTTTCAAAAAAAATGCTGCTAAACTGCTTTTAGATCTTTGTTTCAGTTGTTGCTGTGATGTACTGAAATATAATTACATGCACTTCATACATTTCAAAGACGTTTATCGACAATTACATGACATTTATGCAAAGAGTCAATATTTGCAGTGTTGGCCCTTCTTTTTCAGGACCTCTGCAATTCGACTGGGATTGCTCTCAATCAACTTCTGGGCCAAATCCTGACTGATAGCAACCCATTCTTTCATAATCACTTCTTGGAGTTTGTCAGAATTAGTGGGTTTTTGTTTGTCCACCCGCCTCTTGAGGATTGACCACAAGTTCTCAATGGGATTAAGATCTGGGCAGTTTCCAGGCCATGGACCCAAAATTTCAACATTCTGGTCCCCGAGCCACTTAGTTATCACTTTTTCCTTATGGCACGGTGCTCCATCGTGCTGGAAAATGCATTGTTCTTCTGTTGTTGGATTGTTGGAAGAAGTTGCTGTTGGAGGGTGTTTTGGTACCATTCTTTATTCATGGCTGTGTTTTTGGGCAGAATTGTGAGTGAGCCCACTCCCTTGGATGAGAAGCAACCCCACACATGAATGGTGTCAGGATGCTTTACTGTTGGCATGACACAGGACGGATGATAGCGCTCACCTTTTCTTCTCTGGACAAGCCTTTTTCCAGATGCCCCAAACAATCGTAAAGGGGCTTCATCGGAGAATATGACTTTGCCCCAGTCCTCAGCAGTCCATTCACTATACTTTCTGCAGAAGATCAATTTGTCCCTGATGTTTTTTTTTTGGAGAGAAGTGGCTTCTTTGCTGCCCTTCTTGACACTAGGCCATCTTCCAAAAGTCTTCGCCTCACTGTGCATGCAGATGCGCTCACACCTGCCTGCTGCCATTCCTGAGCAAGCTCTGCACTGGTGGAACTCTTTCCTTGAAGTTCTTGATGATCCTATAAATTGTTGATTTATGTGCAATCTTAGTAGCCACAATATCCTTGCCTGTGAAGCCATTTTTATGCAACGCAATGATGGCTGCACGCGTTTCTTTGCAGGTCACCATGGTTAACAATGGAAGAACAATGATTTCAAGCATCACCCTCCTTTTAACATGCCAAGTCTGCCATTCTAACTCAATCAGCCTGACATAATGATCTCCAGCCTTGTGCTCGTCAACATTCTCACCTGAGTTAACAAAACGATTACTGAAATGATCTCAGCAGGTCCTTTAATGACAGCAATGAAATGCAGTGAATATGTTTTTTTGGGATTAAGTTAATTTTCATGGCAAAGAAGGACTATGCAATTCATCTGATCACTCTTCATAACATTCTGGAGTATATGCAAATTGCTATTATAAAAACATAAGCAGCAACTTTTCCAATTTCCAATATTTATGTAATTCTCAAAACTTTTGGCCATGACTGTAATATTCTGGTATCAACGTTGGGTGGTTTTTATGGAATTTCTAGGGGGTTTGGGGTGTTTTACATGTGCTTACTGTCAAGAGAGCCCTCCCATTCAGCAGCTAGGAGTGGCTCATGTCTGGAGAGCCACAGCTCTGCAGAGTTTTGCTCCAACCTTGATTAAAACTCACCTGCCTGTATCTTTCTAGCAACCCTTAGACTATGGTAAGCTTGTTCAGATGTGTTTGATTAGGGCTACAGCACTGTGAATCTGACTGATGTTGGCCATGCCTGAGCCAGTGTGTTTTGGGTGTTTCATAAGTGTTTACAGTCATAAGTCAAGAGAGTCCTAATTTATAAAAAATACATAAATAATTAAAAGGTTCTCGTACTTACTCTGAGTAACCCAAGTATTATTAGTAGTAAATCATGTTCAACTTATCTGACACTACTAATGAATGATTTAAAGAAAGACTATAGGGAGCTGATGTCTGTTTAGTTGACTACAGGTCATGACTTGTGGTGGGCTGACATCAATATTTAATGTAAACCAGAGAGTCAGTGACATAAATGTCAGCAGACATCCCCCTCTGAGGAAGATATTTCACATTTTCAAGCCTCTGTGAGTATGTGAAAGGCTGTGGTTTTTGCCTTGTACTCAGAGAAATTGTTAATATTGAAACTTCTTTATTTACGGCACACTTCACATCGAAGCGTACTGGATTCTGCATGCTTTTTTGATATGTCAATTTGATTTGATTTCAAATATTGCTGCCTCTCATATTATTTTATCTTAGGAATGGAAAACAAGATTCACAGGTGGACCATGATTATACATTATAAAGAAAGAGGATGTATGTTCAAAGCGCTTTTGTCACGTCTGAATCTGCTGTGTTCAACATATGGAATTATGTTTAAACTTTTCAAGACAGACTTACTATGAGCTCAAAGATTGTTAAAGGAATAATTCATCCAAAAATGTAAATTCTGATAAAATTCACTCACCCTAATATTGTTCCAAAACTGTATGAGTTTCTTTCTTCTGCTGAACATAAAATAAGATATTTTGAAGAATGTTGGTAACCAAAACATTGATGGTAGCCATTGATCTTCATAGTATTTTTTCATCCTATGGATGCCAGTGCCTAGAGTCAACTGTTTGGTTTCCAGCATTCTTCAATATATCTTTTTATGTTCAACAGTTTAGAAAAAATAAAAGAAATTAATTGTTTACAGTCTATAAAATTAGATATAACATAAACAGCAATATAGCACATATGGACTTTTTCCTAGGAGCTTGACAAGCCTGGTCACTAAATATGTAAGGTGGGAGGAGTTGGATCTGGATCCAACCACACCACCTGGAACTTGTATTCTGCAGTAAGGACCATCGCAGCTCATTTGCATTTAAAGAAACACACATAAAAACAGCATGTTTTAGTTGCCATCCAAAAATGGGAAATTTACAGCAAGGAAAAAAAATTCTGTTGTGTTTCTTAATCTGAAACTTTAAACTTGAGCTAAGACTTATATTGCATCTTTAAAAATGGCATAATATGAGCTTTTACTGTGTCACTGTTTTAAAAATGTTAAGTCATATATCTTTTTTTCTTCTACTTACTTTCAAAAAAATAAATAATTTAATCTTACTAAGTCCAAACCTTTAAATAATAGTGTATTTGCGGGGCGACACGGTGACTGGATAATTCATGACAGATTTTATTGTATTTATTTATTTGTTCGTTTTTATTAAGCAAACAGATGCTCCTGGGAATGCATACATTTATCAAATATATACTCTGAAACTCTAACCCTAACACAACATCTACTCACTACTGGAAAAAAAACCCCACTGCTACTTTTAGTTAGTTACTTTCTAGCAGTACATACTACATAGTAAGTGGCACAGCCTTTTTTTCTCTCTCTCTCTCACACACATACACACATGCACTCAAACACACCCTCAACCAAGCTTGACACACTGTGCCCAAAAGCATTGCATCATGTCTTTGTTGAGATCTCTAGGTCTCTAATCCAAATCTCACCCGAAACAGCCCAGCACTTGCAGAACGGCAGCACCCTCAGGAACTAAAAGGTTATTTGATCTTTTTCTTTCTCAAATAACCCCAAGCAAATTCATATGTATATTGTAGGAGTTCATCTTAAGAGCCTCTGTCAAAAGCCAAGAATGAATGTTTGAATACAAATAATCTTTTAACAGATGAGATGGCCGTTGAAAATTTACATAATCAAATTGACAGTACAGCCACTGGGGACAATGATTGGAGAAAAAATTGCAACAAACAGGAGCCCATCCCTGTCTACCTGTCATAGTTTGGATGATTTTGTTCTGCTGTAAATGAGAAGGAATCAGTATGTTGTGTGCATCTGTGAATCCTGAGTCACATTTGTGATGCAGAGCGCTGATGATCATAGGTCGTGACAATACACACGCGACACCACAGGGCTGTTATATGACACAGATAAATGCCAACAGATTAATTCCTCAGATGTGAAGTCAAATGGAAGACCTCAGGGCCGCTTCTGCAGAGATGCTTCACTAACTTCAGACGTTATGTGCTTAAAATGGATTTAAAAACATTATAAATACATGCAGCTAATCTCAAGCAAACATTTAAGTAGTTGAATTAAAATTGTTGAATTATATCTTCAGACTTGACAGTGTGCTGTAATTGAATGTCATGAACATGAATGAAATATAAGAGCTGTTGTGGAGGAGAATATTTTAAGTGAATATTGAGTTGCAGTTATGTCTCTTCAAAACACAAATGTATGTTATGTCTGAGGGTGACTGACGTTGTTAGTTTGCCAAGAAACTGATAAGTTGTGTTGAATACTAAGCTTCCAGCAGCACCTGGATCAGAAAGGAAAAAAAGAACCAGAGAGAAACTCAAATGTTTTTTTTTTTCAATTTGGGTGGAGTCACAGGAGAGGTGGCAGCCCCCCGCTGCGTGTTTCTCAACGAACATGGAAACTGTCACCAAACTTGTGACCCAAGCCGCCCCGCACAGTATTACTGCCAGCAACAGGCCATTAAGCCTCTGCCTCTGAAGCCGCATAGGAGGAAGACAGCAGCCACATATAAACTAGGTGTTATAAAAAAAACATCAACATCAGTGCACACACTGGCCCCGAAATATAACTGGAGATTTAAAACAAACTGTTCACCCTACAGAACTCAACCTTATGACATCCTATTTGTATGATTTACTTTCTTCAGTGGAACAAAAAAATAATATTTTGAACAATCTTCAGGCAGAACTGAAAATACACTTAAAAAAAAAACTTTGGACCAAATAAATAATAATAATAATAATAATTATCTAATTTGTTCCAGCCATTTTTTCTTCTCAAATTATATTATATAAGTGATATTATATATCACACATTTTGATTTAATATTAATCAAAAGTACTTATTTTCCCAAAGACAATAACATTTTTTTTTATTTTATTTTTTATCTATTTATTTATTATACATAAGGTAAACACATAACACAACAACAGAACACAAAAACAACAATAAAACAGCAGTAATAATAACAACAATGAAAAAAAAACAGCAACGACAAATAATAATAGTAATATTTATATAGTATTTAACTAGTAATAGCATGTATAATAATAATGATAATAATATTTACTGGTGACGGTAACAGTAATATCAGTAATAACAATGACAGTAATAATAAAATAATGATACTACGGATACAACTGGTGATAAGTTGTGTTGACGGCAATAGTAATATCAATAATAATAATAATATATAACATTGATAACAGTGATAATAAAAATAACAGTATTGGTACTCATGCTAACAAAAAAAAGAAAAAAAAAAGTGATGATGTTGATATTGATAAAATCAATAATAACAATAATAATAATAACAACATTTATATCAATAATAATAGCAACAGTAATAACAGTAATAATAGTAATACTAAATATGGCGATGATGATAATATTTTGTATTGAAAGTACAATTGCAATAGTTATATAAATAATAATATAATAACTACAACAACAGTAATAATAATAATTAGGGCTGTGCAAAAAATCGAATGCGACCCTCATGCACATCTAACCAGCAAAGACGCTCCCGTAACCAGTAGCACATCTCCAGCACGTGCGCCCAGACCAGGGCCGCCTAGGCCCCCACAACAAATCCCACCCAAATGCCCCTCAAAACCAGTCCAAAACCAGCCCAATCGCGCCTCCAGGAGGCTCCCCGACAAAAAAACGCATCCCGGGGCCAAAACACACGTCCCTTAGCAGAGCTGCCCCAGCAAAAATTCGCATCCTAGGGGCCAAAAACCACGCTATCCGCATTGGGGTCGCCCCGACCCGCCGACATGAAAAACAACCACAGACCCGGCAACACTGGTTGGCATCTACCACACCGAGCCGCAATTCACCGAAAATCCACACAAAATCGATGTCAATAACATTTATACAAAGTAATGAAAGCTCATCAAGATGCTAAAGTGCCCTTTCTCTCCAGTCTACAGTAGGTGATCCGCTAACCCGATACCTTCAGCTTCAATACAACAGCTTTATTACATATTTTTTTCTCTAACTTAATAAAGAGCAATGTTTTAATATCTTCACATTGTGATTCATTGATTCATTATTAGATACTGTCAGCCAAACAAGAGGTTTTAAACATAAATGCAGTTTAAAACAAGACGTGCGTTTCAGTTTGCATACTTTACATATGTTTGGGTCCTCTTTGTCCTGGACGTGTCCTGGCTGGGATTTCTAAATTGTCTAAAATGTCTTGCTTTTATTTGTTTTGGTGATAACTAAGCAAATTGTAATTACTAATGCCTCACTAAAAATTACATCACAAGTAGAAAAAGTTGGTAAAAATTGAAATTTACACACAAACTGACCACCAAACGCAACTTTCAGATGCTCTCTTTACTTTCATGAAATCTAATGGACAGGATTGTGGGATATCAAAGGCTGCGAAAGATACATCTGTGCTGCCTTCAAAAATTATTCCACTAAAGAAATCTATGTGATCTGATCATTGGATTCGGTCAGGCATTGTTGCCTTCCTACCTCCGGAGGCAGCATATTTCAGCTTTCAAATGCATCCCATATGTAGGCCTATGTGTATTTGCATTGCTCTTTGACCATTCTCTATAAATCCCACCTTCACGCCAAGCCACGACTGGTCGATTACGTTCAGTGCCTGCACGCTATTGGGCAAACTGCTTTTCAGTTACCTTGAGCAATGAGAAAAATAATATGTAAAAAAAGTCAAAACCCAGACATTTTAGGCAATACAAAAATATGGAAAAAGAGGACGTATTGTAACCATATACTATAGTTTAAACAGTGTGGGAATTGTGTTCACTCTGAGAAATGATAAGAAGAAGACCACTTTAAATAGCCATCTGTTGCAATTTTTTAAGTGAATAGTACATAATTTAATACTTAACATACCAATTTGTAAAACTAATGGAATGTATAGTCGATATAAAAAACTGGATGACGAGTAATTTCTTACTGCTAAATTCTGAAAAAAACAGAGGTGTAAATTATTGGACCTAAAAACTCTGCTTGTAATAACCTAGAACACTGTCTAAGACTTGATGGTTGCTCTGTCAATTCTTCGTCATCAGTTAGGAACCTAGGTGTGCTATTTGATCGCAATCTTTCCTTAGAAAGCCACGTTTCTAGCATTTGTAAAACTGCATTTTTCCATCTCAAAAACATATCTAAATTATGGCCTATGCTCTCAATGTCAAATGCAGGAATGTTAATCCATGCATTTATGACTTCAAGGTTAGATTATTGTAATGCTTTTTTGGGTGGTTGTTCTGCACGCTTAGTAAACAACATATAGATTTTAAAATATTGCTTATTACTTATAAAGCCCTGAATGGTTTAGCTCCTCAGTATTTGAATGAGCTCCTGTTACATTATAATCCTCCACGTCCGCTGCGTTCTCAAAACTCAGGCAATTTGATAATACCTAGAAAATCAAAATCAACTGCGGGCGGCAGATCCTTTTCCTATTTGGCGCCTAAACTCTGGAATAACCTACCTAACATTGTTCGGAAGGCAGACACACTCTTGCAGTTTAAATCTAGATTAAAGACCCATCTCTTTAACCTGGCTTACACATAACATACTAATATGCTTCTAATATCCAAATTCGTTAAAGGATTTTAGGCTGCATTGATTAGGTAAACCGGAACCGGGAACACTTTCCATAACACCCGATGTACTTGCTACTTCATTAGAAGAATGGCATCTACGCTAATATTTGTCTGTTTCTCTCTTATTCCGAGGTCACCGTAGCCACCAGATCCAGTACATATCCAGACCAGATCGTGGATCAGCACCTAGAAAGGACCTCTACATCCCTGAAAGACAGCGGAGACCAGGACAACTAGAGCCCCAGATACAGATCCCCTGTAAAGACCTTGTCTCAGAGGACCACCGGGACAAGACCACAGGAAACAGATTATTTTTCTGCACAATCTGACTTTGCTGCAGCCTGGAATGGAACTACTGGTTTCGTCTGGTCAAAGGGGAACTGGCCCCCCAACTGAGCCTGGTTTTTTCTCCATTCTGTCACCGATGGAGTTTCGGTTCCTTGCCGCCGTCGCCTCTGGCTTGCTTAGTTGGGGTCACTTCATTTGCAGCGCTATCATTGACTTGATTGCAAATGATTGCACAGACACTATTTAAACTGAACTGAGCTGCATGATGACATAACTGAATTCATTGATGACCTGCCTTTAACTGTCATTTTGCATTATTCGACACACCGTTTTCCTAATTAATGTTGTTGAGTTGCTTTGACACAATGTTTTTTGTTTAAAGCGCTATATAAATAAAGGTGACTTGACTTGACTTGACATAATAGTTAATGTAATAATTTACAAAACAGTTTTAAGTTTAAGTTTTAAGTTTAAACACACAACTTAATTATTATTTTTGTTATTTTAGCATAAGTACAAGACAAACAATTCTGTGTACAGTGTTTGGGCATATGTATTTTGACTTTGGGGGACCAATTAAAAGGTTGAAATCCATCATACTCAAAATTAACTTTTCTTAACCTTTTTACGTTTAACGTACTGTTGTCAAAGGGCGTTACCGTGGTGTATGAATCATCTTGGACACAACCTAAGGTGAAGTATATGTTATCTCAACAGAACATGAAGGTTAAATTGGCCATTAAGCGGTTATTGGCTGAAATGGCAGTTTATAAAAGAGCTCTCTGCATCTGCTCAGCGCACTGTTTATTCAACGCGAAATTCACGGAAGGCCAGGAAAAGCCACGGCAATATAATTTACAAGCGTGACAAGCGCGAGTTGAGTGACGTAGAGGAAGCTCAGTCAATCCGCGCGCTCCTCCAGCTGAGCCAAACTGCGCGCGCCTGAGTCTCTATATTAATCCGTTAAAGCGCCGCTGTCCGTTCAGCACCACCGACTGTGTGAAGAGAGTTAAAGCGCCGACAGTCGGCATTTAACGGCGGAGAGCTCTGGAGATCGCTCGTTTGGACGGCTACTTGTTTTGGAGTGATTTTGTTAAAGCGTCAAGGAGTTAAATGCATCTGGCGCGTCAGTGAGAAGGACTCCAACAGTTTGTTTAACATTCACTGACTCTGAGCGCACTCGGTTTTTACTGGAAAAAGCTTTGGATTTCCAAACCAATTACAGCTAATCTCCGTTTTCTCGGGTTTATGCTTGTTTTGAGTGATTTTTTCTTAGCTTGACCTGTTGCCGTGCGCATTTTGTTATTTTTATTTTTGAAATAACATAATTAGCTAAATGTTTTTTAAGTAGCCTACTGATTTTATTGTGGAATTTCGTCTATTCTATGCTAAACGTCTTCTTCAGTCCGACTAACTGAATTCACGCAAGTTTTATGCCTTTTTAAGATAGAAAGGTCGTAATGATAGCTATTTTTGTGCCACTGCTGCTTGTATACGCGTCAGGGAGCAGCGAAGTGGCTGGCGCGAGTGGCCCGAAAGGAAACCGCTTCGTGTGCACGGCCGTGCCCGCGGGCACCGACCTCAGTTGCCCGGTGGACACGAGCAGCCGAGTCCAAAGCACTAGTCCGCAGGAGGAGGAGTTGCGGAATACTATCATTCAGCTTCGAGAGACCATCCTGCAGCAGAAGGAAACTATCGTCAGTCAGCAGGGCACCATCAAAGAGCTCAACTCCAAACTCGCGCGCTGCGAGGCGGACGCCAAGTCTCGGGGCAGCGCGCGCAGGAAGGATTATAGTAAAAACACTATGGGGGATCTGCCGCGTGACCCCACCGAGACTGTGGAGCAGCTGGGTAAGACCATGCAGAGCCTCAAAGGCCGACTGGAGAACCTGGAGGTGAGAGTTTACGCTTATGAATGATAATGGGCACTTAAGAGCGATATATGATGCTTTTGAGGAAATTAGAGCTCTAATGACTTGTGAAATTTGGTCTTGCTTATTAGTGATGCTTAAGTTACGCCTATCAAAACAAGATCCATGTTACGAGGAGGGAGGGACTATTTAAATTTCCGTTTTGAATTAAATATTAATAATGAGCATACATAGTGTACATGGGAAGTTGTGACACAGATTCAGACACTATTTTCAGGATAAGAACTTTGCTCTTCACTTTTAAAAATAAAGGATATTTTTGATGGTTCCATGCAGAACCTTTAAAATCCACAGAACCGCTAATAGTTCTTTAAAATCTCCTTCACACTACGAAAAAAAAAGTGGTTCTTTTAACTGAAAGTCTCTGGTCAAAACCAAAATGCTTCTTTTCTAGCATCGATGCAAAAATCCTATTTAATAAAATTAATATAATATTGCTCAAAGACTTATGCGGTATAATGCGGATAGCAGCATACAAAATACAGATATAGGCTACTGTAGCAAATCAAATACAAATCATTTCTTTAATGCACCAACTGACAAAGCGATTTTGGCGTATTACTCAAATAACATATCACTTCTGTTAATAGCCAAGTAGATATGGATGATTTATCAACTTGACAAATATATTGATCATTATTGACTACCAATGTGAAAAGTTATATACTGGTTCATTGGGTAATAATGAATACTAGTATTCACTCTGGTCACTCTACATGAGAACAAATTGATTTAACTGAATTACATCCCCTTTTAATTAAAGAAAATGGTGTCTTTAACTACTATGTACTGACATTTAATTTATTTGTACACATATTTTTAGATAGTGTTCATATAGGTAACACTTTATTTTAAGGTGTCCTTGTTACACATGTTATATGTACTTACTATTATAAGAACAATTAATTATGCATAATCGCATGCAAGTAACCCTAATCCTAACCCTAAGTAATCCTAACCAAATAATTTGACGGAAGTACATAGCTGAAGATATCTAATATAAAGTAGGACCCCTGTAAAGCATTCAGTGTTAATTCAGCATCTCTCAAATCCGCAGCAGTTTCATTGAGAACAATTTCTGACTATAACAGCATGAGGCAGATTCATATTTTGGCGTCTTTTGTCCTCCAGCAGCAGCTGCGTGTCAACACATCAGGTGGGACGTTTCCCAACGAGTTGAAAGACCTGCTGAAGCGCCGTCTGACGGACCTAGAGAGCCAGCTGTTGACCAGAGTGCTCGAACTCGAGGAGGAAAAGAGCCAGCTATACAACGAGACAGCCACTCACCGTCAGCGCACCGAGAACACCCTCAACTCATTGCTGGAGAGGATCACCGAGCTGGAGAAAAGTACGGCTGCTCTCAGACATGAATTATTCAGTCAGTCATGTCAAATGAGATAGAATCCATCATTTTTTTCTTACTGACGTGGTACCCTACTAGTTCAAACATTTCCTTTTTACCTGCCGTCCTCAGTATGGGATAGGCAGACTAGTCAAAGTCCTTTCACACTCAATGTAAGCGCCGTGCACCGCTTTGAACTCCACATGAAACCGTTGAAGAAAGCACCACCGAAGGGCAACGAGCTGGGAAAGAAAGCAAGCATGAGGTTTACACATATTCACAGCGAAAATATACATTTGAGCTTAGAAGATAAAACAAAAAATCCTGCAGATTGTTTTGATATATCACAGAACAAAAGAAGTCCTTGAGGGGAAAGCATTCTAAACAAACATCACATGACAGCAAGGATGGGAAAGTATTGAGCAGGAAACAATAAAACAAACAAACAACAATTAAATAATGATAATAATAAATACAGTAAAAACAGTAATATTGAGAAATATTATTTCATTTTAAAAATAGTTTTCAGTTTTTTTCCTGTAATGACAAAGCTGAATTTTTTAGCATCATTACTCCAGTCTCCAGTGTCACATGTCCTTAAGAAATCAGTGTAATATAATTTGATGCACAAGAAACATCAATTTTGAAAACATTTGTGCTTCATATATTTTTTAAACCGTGATACATTTTTTAATAGGATTTTTTAGGATGAATATAGAAAGTAAAAAAAAAACAGCAGTAATGTGAAATAGACTTCGTTTAAAAAAAAACGTCTTTACTATCACTTTTACTTAATTTAATGCTTCCTTAATGAATGAAAGATTTAATTTCTTAAAAAGAAAATCTTACTGACACCAGAATTATGAATGGTAATGTAAATTAATAAACAACTTAAGTGCAAAGTTGGAGCAGTCATGGCAAAGACAGGTGTTGCATACATCATGCAGATTGCTTGTAAATCATTGGCTGCACTTTGAAAGGTCATTGTTGAATCTTTGAATGATTGACCAGCACTCAACATAATATCAGGAGAAACCTTTAGCTAATGCTACACTGCATAAACTTCAGTGCATTGGGCCAATTTTCTATTATTATAATTTTGTTTTAATGAAAATGTTGTAGAGTGAAACAAAGGTATCACTGTGGCAGAATGTGTTGGTTGTGGAAGTTTTAGTCTGGTGTGAGAATGTCTGCATGTAAATGAACTTGCTATTTACAATCATTTGTTTGCCTTTACCACTCCTTTTGCCCTTTTTAGACATGAGGTTTATGCAGGTCCCATCTGTTAGCACTGGATGGCCACATTGTCCTGCTGTATTCTGAACTCAGAGCAGTGTTAGCACAAATAGAACCACTTTTGCAATGGAAATGATTAACACCAATGCATCATCAGCAGCCACATCATTATATCACCGCACAAAGCTCCAGCATGTCATTTCATATTAGGACAATTACATGAGCCAGCATGGAACGCTCATTTCTTTAATTGAACATGAAAGCCGTACTCAGATTCAATTTGCCAAAATCAAATTAACACAATCTCTGGTCAGCAGTTTACATCTTTCTGTCCTTCAGTGCAAACCTCTCCCTCTATTCTCTTGGCAGGCAACAATGCATTCAAATCTCCAGAGGACTTTAAGGTGTCTCTGCCTCTGCGCACCAACTACCTGTACGGCCGCATCAAAAAGAGTCTGCCAGAGATGTACGCCTTCACTGTGTGTATGTGGCTTAAATCCAGCGCCAATCCTGGAATTGGGACCCCGTTCTCCTACGGCGTCCCGGGACAAGCCAATGAGATTGTGCTGATTGAGTGGGGAAACAGCCCCATGGAGCTCCTCGTCAATGATAAGGTGAGCCTTTATGAGATACTGCAAAGCTATCCGTGTTTTTATTGATTGTGTTTCTTTGGAACAATGTTAGCTTTCCCTGGTATTGAATATATAACAATCTCATTAAATGAGTAGTTTTGTTGACAAATAATAAAAACCTGGCATTATATCATAGGCCGTGCCTCTTGTCTTGAAAAGAAAACTTTTGTCTAAATCTGATTCATAGAAAATATGGTATTTTATATTAAATGGTGCCCAAATGTTTCTCAAATAAAAGGTTTTCACAGCCTGATTGTTATTTTAATACATATTACATAATGGGGCTTGAAGATCACATACTAATTAAACTGCCATGTGGTGTGAGATGTTATATTCAATCTAAAACAGCATGTATTGTGTCAAATGTATAATTATTGTGTAGTTTTCTTGAATTTATTTTAACTGAGAAGCTACATTGAAGATGTGTACTTATATCACTTATATACTTATATTCATTTGTCACAGCTCAAGACATTTAAAAAAAACTACTGTGCCCCATTTGCGTAAATTTCGTCTAACAGCTGGGGGGGACAATAAACATAAAATTTCTCAAAAGCAATTTTTGAAGGGGACACAAATAATCCGGCTAAAATGGCACTTGTAAGGATATGTATACACAGAGGAAAGCTGTACTACTATTAGTACAACCCCGTCCTCCCAGGATTTACGCCTATGCTGTGCCCACGCACAAAGAAGTACACTATTTGTCATGCATGCAATATAAAATTTAGCTCAGAGACAAATATACATTTGGAAAATTGCTTATCAGGATTAACTGCATCTCCAGTAGCTGACAGGAGGCACTTCACATGAGCTCCATCATATTTACTCACCCTGGTAGTCACTGCATGAAATCACTCAGCATTTGATTAATGATCAAATTTCAACATTAAAAAGTGAACAGGGCCTAAGATACAAAAATACAATGTCATAGTTGCAGAATTGTCAACTAAAAAAAAAAAAAAAGATTATAACAAATAATATTAAGTACCCAACTTGATTCATGGCACCTATAGTTAGATGAAATGGTAAACAAAAGTTTTTTTTTTTTTTTTTGCTGATATAAAACTCATGTTACCTACAGTACTGTCAATATGATATGAAGTTGCTCATTTGTGCATCTTCAGTGGCAGACAAACTCTAGTGCTCACAGCCAATTTACATGGCTTTGATCATTTGAAAAATAAAAGTCCTGGTTAAGACACTTATAAGCTAAACAGAAAAGCTTATTGGCTGATGTTGATAATAAAAAATGCAAACTATAATTTATTTTTATTTTTATTAAGCAACCACTCAAAACACTGTAGTGACAAACACCAACAACATTTAAGAAATGAGATCTTTAATGGATACAAAAAATCAAGTTTTTTCAGGAAAATCACAATACACTATTCTTTATGTTGGTTTTACCATTTTGCAAGTCTGAGCAGTGCAACCAAACCAGAACTATCCCTTTAATGACAAGCAGCAGCATGTTTACTACAATTAGTCTGCTGTTGCTTTAAGACCTGCATGTATCTAATATACAGGTAAGCAACCATTTTTCTACGTTTATATGTAACCCTTGTGTATTTTGACAGTATAATTGCACCCAGACGCGAAAGATAACTTAGTCCATTAATCAAGTGCTGTTTGACAGGCTTTTAAAGTGCGTACATGCTCAGAAAATGCATGTCGGAACAGCATGCGAATGAAATGTTTAACCGGCAAGTCTTTAAAGCTTATACAAATAATGCACTTTTGTGATTGCGAATAAGTGCACTGTTACATAAATGTAAACCTACCACTTAATATTTAATGTGTTAACATTTGATGTGCATATATGTCGTGTTGTACGGTATATACTGAGACAGAGACACCAGAACTGCAACTGATAGAATATGCGCTGTAGCACAATACCACAATATTTTTTCAAAAGCAGAACATGGAGACATTATAATCATCCATGACCATGATCAAAAATCGTTTTATCGTACACCCCTACATCAAATATATAACATAAAGCTAAACAATGCAAAATATTTAAATACAGCTTATAATCAGTAAGATTCTCAAAAAAAAAGTTATCCATACTATTTTTTGAAGACATTTTTAAAATGCATGAGGACTCATTTTGCATGAGAAAAATATTCTTCAGGATCTCTGAATGCATGATGCTTGTAGAGAGACACAAATGCCACAAAATGTTTTGGCATGCACTTTTAAATGAAATGAAATGTAGTTGATTGACTTTGAGATGCTGCACGAGACCTTCCATGATGTTAAAGTTTAGTATTAAAGCACACATAAATGAATGAAAATTTTCCTTTGTGGTTCTAAATCAAGAATTATGAAACTGAGCTGCTTTTCTTTGGGGAAAATTAGCTTCCAAATATCTCCTCCGTAAATGAGGTTAGCGTGTCTCAGCAACCATGGATGCTGTATCTTTGGATGATTGTGGAGGAGATTGCACCATCGCTGGTTTTTGTTGAGTGTAACCTGAGGGTCTTGAGAGAGCGAGAGATGGGAAAAGAACGCATGAGCTATGCTGCCCTGCTAATTCCCCTGATACCTCACTCAGGAAGTCTCAGTTTGGTATCTTGCTTATTGAGAGAGGCATCTTGCCCCGCAGCCCTGCACAGCATGCATTAGACATGCACGGTGTGTGCGTGTATGTATGAGTGAGTGTGTGTGTGTGTGTGTGTGTGTGTGTATGTGTGTCTGTGTGTGTGTGTGTGTGTGTGTGTGTGTGTGTGTGTGTGTGTGTGTGTGTGTGTGTGTGTGTGTGTGTGTGTGTGTGTGTGTGTGTGTGTGTGTGTGTGTGTGTGTGAGTGAGTGAGTGTGTCTGTCAAGCTGGAAAGAACAAGAAATTGAGAAGGATCGAGAGAGATGCTGCTATGCTGAACCTGTCAAATGTGTCTTCAGTGCTTTTTCTCACTCCAGTGAATGCATCACACCTCAGTGCTTCATTACTTCTGTCTGGATGTTGTGTTTTCATACTTTTTGCATACTGATCAACTTAAGTGCATTTAAGGCCTAGTCTCAAGGTGCACTAGCTTTCAAACTCAATGTGTGTCTAGCTCAGAGATTAACTATGTAAACTATTTTAAAGTATGTGGAGTGTCAGATACAACTTTATAGAGAGCAGTTTAGGTTATGATGATTCATCGAGACTTTATATGCACTAACACTAGACAAGACAAAAGTTCTACAGACATTGCAACTGTTGTAATATGACGTAACATGCTAAGGAGTATTTTTTTAAAACATAACAAAATAGATTGAAAATGAAAAAAAAAATGCTTTGGAAGCATTAATACTGCAAATTCCAAATGTGTGATTGCTGTTGAAATGACTGGATTTGGCCAGTGAAAAATTGTTGAAGACTGTTTAATTCACTTATGGTTAGTAATCTGAACAAACCCCCTCACTTGAGCATTAAATTTTGTGTGTAACACCCAGTTGTGCTACGGACATGAATGTCACCCCAAATTGTTAAGCAGAGGTGTGATATTACAGTTCCTAGCAATCAAACTCATAGACTTGCGTTTAAGGAGGAAATTGAACCATATCTAGGGATCTAAATATTATGGAGATTTGACGGCTGGACTCTTTTGACGTAGCTAATTACCCAAAACAACCTAAGCAACCTCAAAGGACACCCCAGCAACCACATTACAGCTCAAAACACCTTAGCATTGTGACAGTAACTAGCATACTTACATTTCCTTCAGCAAATTTAGTTATATGTTATGATGGGAAGTGAGCTGCAGTGAGATATTTCAGGATCATATCTGTAGGGACACAATGGAGAAACCAACGTACATCTAGTGAATAATTACTGTGAGAGACATTACTTCCTTACTTACTATGCACTTTTTAGTATAAGCTTCCATAGTAATAACCCCCCACGGTTTGGTCCTTGCTGTCACAGGTAGCTCAGCTTCCTCTCTCTGTGAGTGACGGCCGCTGGCATCACATCTGCATCACCTGGACAACCAGAGATGGCTTCTGGGAGGCCTATCAGGATGGAGAGAGACTAGGGACCGGAGAGAACTTGGCCCCCTGGCACCCAATTAAACCTGGAGGAGTCATTATCCTGGGCCAAGAACAGGTGAGTGAAAGAGAGCACGTAAAAGAGCTGATCCCTCATGAGGAAGACATGCAATGATAATAATAAATCTTCGCATGCAATGATGAGAAGACGTCAACCTCTCAGCTGCATTGAGAGCTCAGGGACTTCTTGAGAGAAATGTGACACAGAATCCAGGCACACAAAATCCACGTGTGACACATAATCTGCTGGTCACCTACACTGAGCTACTCTGTTAATTGAGTGCATTCACGTTGCTTAACAGCGCATGAAAAAGCAATCTGTGACCTAAATTGCCTAAATAATAACTCTCAGCTGGGTCAAGTCAAGTCATATTAATTTATATAGCGCTTTATACAATACAGATTGTTTCAAAGCAGCTTCACATTTATAAGCAGGAAAATATAAAAGGGTTACTGATGTAAAATTCATTAAGTATGAAACAAAATCAATTTCAGCTGTAAAGAAAATAATAGTGTCATTATTCAGCTCATTATTAAGTTCATTGTTGATTCAATTCAGTTCAATAACACTGTCAATGTTGCATAGTTCCTCAGTTATGAAACAAGTTAATTTCAGCTATGAGCAGCTCTAGATGTGTTGTAATACAGCTGATATCAGTTCAAAATTGGAACTCTTAATATGCTAGTGTATTCTTAAAAATAAAGGTTCCAAAAGGTGGTTTTTCATAGCTATGCCATTGTGTCGTTCCCCAAATAACCTTTCAGTGAACAGTTCTTAAAATAAAGTTTTTATTTTTTTCTAAGTGCAATTTTTTTTAATAATCTAATGATCCTTTCACCACTATAAAGAACTTTTAGGCTAATGGAAAAGTTCCATGGATGATAAAGGGTCTTCATGGAACCATCAGTGCCAACAAAGAACCTTCTTCTTCAGAAGCTCAGACACTGAACTTCATTGCTCTGAGGAATTGACAGTTGGGTTATATGCAAAGTTCATTTTGATACTTGTGTAACCATTTTTTTTAATATTGATTATTATCATGCAGATTTCTGTAATTTTATTAAACAAATGGATTGTTTTAGAACTAAGACCACAAAACATCACAGAATTCCTCAACTTCATTAGTAATGATTTTACTGCTTTTGGCAGTGCATACAAAGTTTGAATTTTAATCAGCTCTCTGAGGACTGAACCTACGTCCTTGGCATTATTATTCTGGTAGCACTTTATTTGGTTGCACTTTATTTTACAGTACGTGTACTTACATGTACTTATAGTGTACTTACAGTGTTTTTATCTAAGAAAGTTCTGATAATACAAGGTAACTACATGGGGTAGGGTTAGGTTTAGGGGTAGGTTTAGGGTTAGTACCTAGTTATTACATAGTTATTGTAAATACTATAATAAGTACATAGTATGTACATGGGGAACAGAACTGTAAAATAAAGTCCTGTTCCCCATGTACATACTAAGAACTTATTATAGTAATTACAATAACTATGTAATAACTAGGTACTAACCCTGAACCTACTAAAACCTACCTAAAAACACTGTAAGTACACTATAAGTACATGTAAGTACACGTACTGTAAAATAAAGTGCAACCATTATTCTTATACTCTACAAAATAAGCTACAAACTCTAATACAGTTATTTTGTATGTTACAAAAATAGACCCACGATGGCCAAAGAATAAGGCGTCAAAAACATAGACTGAAAACCTGTATTAAAATCTGAAATGTATTATAGCAAATCATCAAGATCTTATTCTCTGCATTTAAAGTGTTTTTAATCAATCCTCTCAAGAATCAATCCGGCTTGTTCACTTCTTGGTCAACTGATGTTAAAGTGAGAAAAAACACTATACAAAACAATACGTTCCTCATTGCAGGCAGTTTCCAAATCCTCTCTTCTCCCTGCTTCAGTAAGTTTTCTTATATTTAACAAATATATTCCTCTCATGAGTGCCACAAAAAAGGCTAGACAAAGTGGTCATGACACTCAAAGAACCGTTTGAACTTGCATGATATGTGTGATCTCATTCATACCGCATTCCCAACCCAGCACCATTGGGTTACTGATTATGAATGATGATCAACCCAAACTGGGTCATATCAACTTAGCTTACTTACCCAGAAGGCTCAGCTCATGGATTTGGTTGATGCTGGGTTGACGTTTTAGAGTACAGGAAATCCAGAATGCAACTGGCATTAAAGGAATAACAGATGTCTGTAGAATTACACTGAATGTGTTTTTATTCAGGCAGCTAGCAACAAAGTATGTACATAAATTAACTTCAGGTCTCAGCAGAATTTCGTATGCAGAGGATTTTAGTGTAGTCTCCTGTGAGGTTCCATCAGTTAACATTAGAAGGTTACATACTCATTAGGGTTTGGATCAGAGCAGAGTCCCAGTTTGCTGAATATTTCCCTGATTTTAGAAATGTGTCAAAATCAGCTAGAAACCAGTTTGTAGGTTGCCTGAACAATTAGTTGATTAAACATTTTTCCTGAAAGTGAATGGGAAGATCTTGCTTTCTAAGGATTCCACGTAAGACTATGATCAAATTAGAAATGCAACCCTCATGACAGGACACTCAGAAACACAATGTCTTCAGCCTGAATGTGTATTACTTATGAAATGCAGTGCTTTGAAGGAGATATGAAAGAAACACAATGAAAAGAAAAGAACAAGGAAATAAAAAATATATAAATATATATAATATGAAAAATGTTTCACAGATAAAAGACAGTGTGTTGGTCAGCACTACCATTGGTAACACTATTTTTAAGGACCAATTCTAAATATAACCTAGTTACTTATTAGCATGCATATTTCTAGAATATTGTCTGTTTATTAGTAAATATATATTAATGCCCTATTTTGCATGACCATATTTTAGATCTCTTAACCCTACCCCATACCTAAACTTATAAACATTTACATTTACATTACATTTACATTTATTCATTTAGCAGACGCTTTTATCCAAAGCGACTTACAGATGAGGACAGTGAAAGCAATCAAAAACAACAAAAAGAGCAATGATATATGAGTGCTATAACAAGTCTGAGTTAGGTTAACACAGTTAATTATGTGTTAACACAGTTATTATAAATAATATAATAAAAAAAGAAAACAGATAGAATAAAAGAAGAATAGAGCAAGCTAGTGTTAGAGATCTTTACACATGCACACACACACACACATACAATTGCATAATAAATGAAAAGAAAATAGAATACAAAAAGATTAGAAAGGTAGTTAGATTTTTTAAAGAATAGAATTAGAATAGTGAGTGTTAAAGTTAGAGGGTCAAATAAAGATGGAAGAGATGTGCTTTAAGCCGATTCTTGAAAATGGCTAAGGACTCAGCTGTCCAGATTGAGTTGGGGAGGTCATTCCACCAGGAGGGAACATTTAATTTAAAAGTCCGTAAAAGTGACTTTGTGCTTCTTTGGGATGGCACAATCAAGCGACGTTCACTTGCAGAACGCAAGCTTCTAGAGGGCACATAAAGCTGAAGTAACAAATTTAGGTAAATGGGTGCAGAGCCAGTGGAAGTTTTGTAGGCAAACATCAATGCCTTGAATTTTATGCGAGCAGCTATTGGAAGCCAGTGCAAATTGATAAACAGAAGTGTGACGTGTATTCTTTTTGGCTCATTGGCTGGAAGACCTGCCAAGAGGGCATTGCAATAGTCCAGTCTGGACAGAACAAGAGCTTGAACAAGGAGTTGTGCAGCATGTTCTGAAAGAAAGGGCTTGATCTTCTTGATGTTGAATAAAGCAAATCTGCAGTGTATGACAGTTTTAGCAATGCGGTCTGAGAAAGTCAGCTGATCATCAATCATAACTCCAAGGCTTCTAGCTGTTTTTGAGGAGTTATGGTTGATGTGCCTAACTTGATAGTGAAATTGTGATGAAACGATGGGTTTGCTGGAATCACAAGCAGTTCTGTCTTGGCAAGGTTGAGTTGAAGGTGATGGTCCATTATCCAGGAAGATATGTCTGTTAGACAAGCTGAGATGCGAATAGCATAGAATAGTGTCTTGGAAACCTCACCTTTCTAAGATACGTTGAAGGACCTAGCTGATAGGTAAGACTCAAACCATTGAAGTGTGGTTCCTGAGATGCCTTTTGCCAGTAGGGTTGATAGGAGGATCTGGTGGTTAACTGTGTCAAAAGCAGCGGACAGATCAAGCAGGATAAGTTCTGAAGATTTGGATTCTGCTCTTGCCAGTCTTAGAGCTTCAACAACTGAGAGCAAGGCAGTCTCAGTTGAATGTTCACTTCTGAAGCCAGATTGGTTGCTGTCAAGGAGGTTGTTGTTTGTGAGAAATGTAGAGACTTGGTTGAACACAGCTCGTTCAAGTGTTTTTGCAATGAAAGGAAGAAGGGAAATTGGTCTGTAGTTCTCTAAAAGAGATGGGTTGAGGTTGGGTTTCTTAAGTAGTGGAGTTATACGTGCCTGTCTAAATGATGAGGGGAAAACACCAGTATGGAGGGATGTGTTGATGATGTGAGTGAGTGCAGGTACAACTGCAGGAGAAATGGCTTGAAGGAGATGAGATGGAATAGGATCAAGCAGGCAAGTAGTAGGGTGATTAGAAAGGATGAGTTTTGAGACTTCTGCCTCAGAGAGTGAAGAGAAGGATGTAAATGAGTGTATGTTTGCTGGTGATATGAGCTTGACTGATTGTGGTGTGGAAAATTGTGCACTAATGTGTTTAACTTTATTAATGAAAAATGTTGCAAAGTCGTCAGCTATTAGAGATGAAGCAGGAGGGGGAGGAGGAGGACAAAGAAGTGAGGAAAATGTTTTAAAAAGCATGCGAGAGTTAGACGAATTGTTAATTTTGCTATGGTAGTATATCATTTTAGCAGTGGAGACATTAGCTGAGAAAGAAGATAGGAGTGACTGATACACATTAAGGTCAGTAGTATTTTTGGACTTGCGCCAAACCCTTTCAGCAGCTCTAAGCTTAGAACGGTGTTCGCGTGGAACATCAGATAACCAAGGGGAAGAAGGGGTGTTACGGGCTGGCCTGGAAGATAAGGGGCAAACAGTGTCTAAACAAGATGTAAGAGTGGAGCAGAAAGTATCAGTAGCACTGTTAGCATCCAAAGACGAAACAGTTTAGGGGAAGGAAGTGAAGATGAAACCATTGCAGATAGCCGGGAGGGTGAAAGTGTGCATAGGTTACGTCGAAAGATGACACGTGGAGGGGTAAGTGATGTGGCAGGGACCATGTTGAGGTTAAGAGTGAGGAGGAAGTGATCCGACGTGTGCAGTGGAGGCAAGCAGAGTGTGGAAATCAGCAAACAGAGGTTTATCTAGACGGATGTTGAAATCTCCAAGCATAACTAGGGAAGTACCATCCTGAGAAAAGGTTGAGAGCAACACATCTAATTCATCCAAAAAGTTACCCAGTGGTCCTGGGGGTCGATAGACAACTACAAAATCTATTTTAAAAGGGTAGGTAACAGTAACTGAATGAGATTCAAAGGAGCTGTTGATACCCAAAGATGGTAAAGAATTAAATTTCCAATCATTAGAGATGAGCAGACCAGTACCTCCACCTCTTCCAATCAAACGGGGGGAGTGGGAAAATGAGAAATTATTGGAGAGTGCTGCAGGTGTAGCAGTGTCCTCTGGTTTGATCCAGGTCTCTGTTAGGGCCATGAGATTAAGCTTTGAATGACTAATAATAGAAGTAATGAAATTGGCTTTGTTTACAGTAGACTGGCAATTCCAGAGACCAATAGAAAAAGAAAGTATTGTATTAGCAGATATAGGCAAAGTGTGCAGATTGTTAAGATTGCGCTGCCTACATTGTGTGATGTGTGGTTTGCGAGTGGTAGCGATAGTAGGGATCTGGAAACACATAGTAAGATTTGGTTATAAACAAAAAACAACTGAAACAGAAATGAAACAAGAGAAAGAAAAAGAGATTAATCAAAACACGACTTATATTCCCTGCCGGCGTCCCTGCCCGGCGGAGTCGCACGTTAGAGTCGATGGTCTTTAAACTCTTCGGTCTTCACACGAGGAGGGCTTAACTGGAGGGCTGCCGCGACCGCTGCCGCGGTATACTAATCTTTTTTTTAAACCCGACAAAATGGAAATTGAATTCAGCTGAACGCACTTTACTGTTTATCACAACAAAGGTCTAAGCAAGCACACAACACTGACAACGTATGCGATAGAGTACGAGACCAAACACAGCACGTCTAAACCTCCTTACTAACTGTTAATAAGCAGCAAATTGGGGGTTAATTGAAGGAAATCTCTTAGTTAATAGTGAATATGTGCTCCATATTCTAAAAAGTTATTCTTCTGTTCAAAAGTTTGGGGTAAATAAGATTTTTTCTAATTATATATATATATATATATATATATATATATATATATATATATATATATATATATATATATTTAAATTGTAAAACTATTTGCAATATTAATGTTTTTACTGTATTTTATTAAATAAATGCAGTCTTGGAATGCAAAAAATTAATTTTTCAAATGCATAAAAAAATCCACTAAACTTTTGCATGGTTTTATATCAAGTCAACCATCATGACCCATCCCAAGTTTAGTGACGTGTGCTTTCATCCCACAGGACATTGTAGGTGGGAGATTTGATGCCACTCAAGCTTTCGTAGGAGAGTTAAGCCACTTCAACATGTGGGACAGAGTCCTGCGTCCTATAGACATCTCTGCTATGGCCAACTGCTCAGCCTACATACCTGGCAATGTGGTGCCGTGGGTCGATGCCAATGTGGAAGTATTTGGCGGTGCCACAAAAGCAGCACTGGAGATTTGTGAAGACCGTCTCTTTGATTCCTAAGGACACGTCTGTCAGTTTGGAAGCATTCTCATTATAGAGGTAACCCACATCTCAATACTGCACTGGGAACTTACAGAGATACAAAGACAGTTCAAAAGAAACACATGTTTACAGGTTTTCACATGATGGATTATGTCGTCCTCAATTCTGCTTCATGTTTTTTGAGACTTTGCTGTCAGTCTGACCAATAACTAAAATGACTGTGATTAATTACTAAAAAAAAAAAAATCTGTCTGCACATTCAAGGTCAGAATAGAGTTTTTGCGGCTCTGGATAAAGCAAAACTTTCTTTTCGATATTATATATGCTTTTCTCTGTGTTGTGTCCTTCAGATATTTCTTCTCTCCTCAAACTCATGTGTATTTTAAGAACTGCAGTAAAATATTTTTTTTGCCATTTCCACTTTGAGCTTTTATCATGTTGCGTATAGGCCCATGCCTTTCAAAAAAAAAAATTCAACTGCATAGTTTCAACATGAGCTTTATTAAGCATTATTGAATGAGCTAGTTTGTGACTTTGCAAATATGGAGAAACACTCAGACGGAAGTGTCTTTATGTCTGTGATCCAGAGATTACTGGAGAGAACATTCACAAAAAAAAGAAATTCATCTTTAATATCGCTATCCCTCAGCAGCTGCTGTCTCGAGCTGATCTGACATCCAGAAACCTTAAAGTAGAAAAGCTGCCAAGTACTGACCTGCAGCTCTCAGAAGCCCCCAGGAGAATGTCTGGCTGCAGGACAGGACGGGACGGGACAGGACGGGATGGTTTGGCTGAAGTGGTTCATCTCGTGAAGCTATAGTTTGAGTTCATTCAGTTTGTGAATCGCAAATTGTGGTTTCTTTGAAACGTTTACAAATGATTTCGACATGTGCAGAACATGGTGTTATGAGATTAACTGTGAGAACTCGACCCGGAATGTGTGCTATACTTTTTTTTTTTTTTTTTGCAAAGTTTTACTGAAACAAAAAAATATATATTTTTCATTGAGATTAGGCACTAATGAGTGCTTGCACTTATTTAAAGTCCAGTGTCAGGAAGTTTGATTTTTACAAATCATTGTATCTCACGAAATCTGTCAAGAATATGCCCAGGTCATATTTAAGAAAATGAAGCCTATTTTAGCCCCTCTTTTTCATTTTGATTTGTAACATTGTTTTTACGGAGCCCCGCACATGACATGCAGGAAAAAATAGTAGGCTAAATCGTGTGCACGATTTATTAATTAATTCCCTCAATGTACTAAAACGTGCACACGTTTACTATTGCGTTCACTCGATTTTCGGGGCTCCGTATTGTTTCAATTCAATTTAAGCACATGTTCCCCAGATTTTTATAACCATAATGGAAAAAATATATATTTTATAGTGAAGTGTTAATGGTAGTCCTGGTAGTATGTTATACTGCCTTTGCGTAAATTTTTATTTATAAAATAATATACAGTATTACTTTCATTAATTTACATTACTTTTTAAATTAGTTTAATACAGTATTACTTTCATTACTATAACAAGAATCAAACTTGTCTTAAAAATATAAAAACAAAGACTGATATTAGGAAATGTGCTTATTTTTTAATAATGTTACAAAATAACAGCAACAAAAAAAAGAGGGGTAAAGGTCCTAAAATCAGGCTTTTTGGATCTGGAGATGCATTCATGAGATTCACTTCTGTGCTTTCTGATTTCATTTGTGCTTGATCTTTTTAGATGACTTGCTTAAATCGTACATTTGTGATGAAGTAGAGCAGTGCAATATACTATATGGGACACTTTATGTAAGTGTGGTTTTTGTCATCGTTTCTATGTTTTCACGTCTAAATGCACCGCTAGGCCTGCCGCTCTCACTCCGTCTCACTGTGTTACATGGATGTTTTCATTTCATCTTTCAACTTGTTGTGCACAAAGGCCAGATCAAAGTCTGAAATTCACTGTGGTGCAGCATTCTTACACAATAGACACTAATAATGCATTAGTGTGTTTCCCTTGTCGACATGTGTTCGTATTTGGGCTACAAGAGCTCTACAGCTCTACTGAAATACACTGGAATGAGATAAAAATCATTTGAATACTCAGTTTCTTTCATTTGAATGTAATCTACTGCTATTTTGTGTCATAAATGTACCTAGAGGAACAAAAATCTTGTATGTAAATGCTTCTTGATCTGTTATGCTGCCTTAAGGTTCTGTTGAAATCATCCTATGTTAAACGACCAATGGGAACCTCTGAATTTGTAAATTAAAGAATCGCAGAGGATGCTATGCGTCCATGTTATTCTGACCAAATCATAATTATTACACATGTAGGACTTGAAGGCAGCATTAGGGCAAAATGTTTACTTGTTTATAATCTGACCTGATTTTGTTTCAGAATGTAATATGATATTTTTGTCCAAAACGAATGGCCTTTTTCTGAGCACCGACTGTGCTTTCTGAGTTTTTCAAGGATTCAACCCCTAATGTAAGACCACAGTGTGAAATGGAAAGAGCGCTTAAAATTAAAAGACCAAAAAATCTCTTTTTCCTCGTATACAGTGCAACCTGAGGATGTTGTTCAGCATGGAGGAATGGTTGAATGTCCTTCTTCACCCAATAAATAATTCTGAAAACCACACATCAGAGCTCTGCTTCAGGAAATATTTGAGTCTTCTACAGTTGCAACACACTTGAGTCTGTTTCTTTATTCACTCTCTCCACGCTTTTTGTGGCTTAGCCAGAAATGGACAAATCTAATGAGTTATTGGTCTCATAATGTCCTTAAATAAATAAAAATGTCTTTGTTTCAGAAATGGGACAAAAAATCAATCTCTACATGATTGCTCCTAACCTGTCAATCAGCAAGTATTAAGTTGAAAAAATGTTTTGTCTTCCTGTTTGATTTGTGTTGGGTTATAGAGTGACAGGGTTGAACTCTGTAACAAGATCGAATAGATTAAATTAGATTCAACTTTATCGTCACTGCACATGTAAGGTACAAGGCAACGAAATGCAGTTAGCATCTAACCAGAAGTGCAATAAGCAGTAAGTACAGAATATACAAGGTCTACAATATAAGTATTATGGACATAATTTACAGATTTAAAATACTATTAGCATGATATACAGATAGGTGTACTATGAACATACTATACAGATGGATTATGTAAAAGCGTATGTACACTATAGGCAGAACTATGAACATATGAACATAATTACACTATTGCAATGGACAGTAAAGTGCATAGAGAATATTTCAGTGTGCAAATGGATTACTCAGTGTTTCTGGATGAACAGACAGTAGTGCAAGTAATAACAAGTTTACAGTTTTTTGCTTGTTGTAAATAAATAAATAAATCAGTCAGATGTAGTGGTGAAGAGGGGGAGGAGTCTGTGTGTGTGGTGTGGGGGGGTGTGGGGGAGTCAGAGCTCGACGTAGACAGCGTTTTCTCTGGATGTCCTCAATAGCAGGAAGTGAATAGACATGTTCATGCAATATTCTATTCAATTCATTATAATGGAAATATCAGTGTCTATTTAAAGATGCTGCGCTTCTGTGTCTTCTTTTCCCTCTGTTGTCTTTCCTCTGCGGTGGGAGCCTTTCAAAGCACTGCAAACATTTTATGGAGAGTTGATTTGATTTCAGTTTTGTCCATTTATCTTTAGAAAAAATAAATAAATGGAAAAGTCATGTGCCCGGTTTCAAACTTCCATGTCTCTTTGACATTTGGCACAGCTGTAGGCATTGTGGGTTCAAACCCTTTCTATGTTGCACCTCAGACGTCCTTGGACTCTTGGAGATTGAGTCTGACAGAGTGAATTACTACTGGAGCTCAGGAATGACCTGTAATGAAATTGTCTTGTAGACCGTGTTCGTATCTCTATGGAGGAAGACAGAAGATGCGTTTTCTGGGAAGACATTGTGTTGATTTTCTTCTCATAATGGACGTGAGGATGCTGCGCTGTTTTGTTTGCGTCCCCAGAAGTCCCCCAGTTTTCTGTTTTGGATCAAATTGTTTCCAACAGCTGCAAAATCCTCATCTTGAAAAGATGCCAGGTGGAAATGAAAAAATCTGCAGATTATGAGCAGAGCAATTTAGGTCGACTTTTTCCGGGGCTCTCTGTTTTAATTTGCACTCTTGGGGTTGTCACTGGCGTTAATTCATGGTTTCCTTTTCCCAAGGCGTCACTGTGTAATTGCTATGGCAGAATTACACATGCAATAAAAAAAATAAAAATGACAGGAGGAAGATACTGATGAAGCATCATGGGTATCTGACAGCACTATTTTTGGGTTCAGCTGCAGCCGTCCCATAGGAAAGAAACATCACAAATGAGATGCTTTATATTATCTCAGTTTTTCTCCTATAAATGATGTTAAATGGAGAATCTAATTAATGCTTGCATCTCATTAATCTCAGATATTTCTCCTGAGTAAACAACCCCATTAATCACACATTACTGAGGACAGTGTCTTCTAGGGCTTCAGAAGAGATCTTGACAGTTTCTCATATTGTGCAAATACTGGCCAGAGAATTATTAGAGGGAAATTAGGTTTATACCTATACTGAAACTGACATCTCCCAATGTGAAAAAGAAGTGTGCTTAAGTGTGTTGAATGTGCACTTGTAGTGTACTTCAAATCTTAAAAGTATATTTGATTTCATATTCAAGTCCTACTTAAGTGTCCCAAAAGCACTCGAAAATTTTTCTATTTTAATTAAAAATAAATTTACACTATAATCGATTTGCATTTAATTGCAATAAACATGCAAATAAGTGTCCGAAAACATTACATTCAGTTCTCACTATTATTTTAAAGTATATCATTTCCATAATAAGTACTGTTGTGTGTGTGTGTGTGTGTGTGTGTGTGTGTGTGTGTGTGTGTGTGTGTGTGTGTGTGTGTGTGTGTGTGCAAAAGTATGCAAAAGTATCGTTCTCTTACACAAGGGTCTTTTAAATAAATACTTCATTAAAAAAAATTCATGCCATTGATCAATTTTTTATCTGCTTTTATCTAAACCACAAATTAGGTAATTTATCTGTTATTAAAATAATGCCAAATAAAATATGATATGCACTCTGCATTGGGCACATATGGTGAGGTTAAAGATATAAAACAAAAGTCTTATTTCAAATGCTGTAAAACTCATGGCCACAGTTTAATTTATAATTTCCCTTTATTATGTATTCTGTAAGTGGGACTTTACAGAACAGAGAAGGAGCATAAGTTCTTGCTGTTGCCTAGAGGTTGTGTTGAATCTGAGAGCAGCCAAGTATGAACTAGTAATTAGCACACACAGTTTCTATATCCATTAGGAAAAGGGCAAGTTTCACAGTTGTGGTGGCAAATTAAAATGCCACCGTTTGGGTTCTGCCCTCAGACAAAGATCTGTGAGTGAAATCTGGCCACTTAACATGTGTTTCTCTGTAATTACAGTCAGAGAGAATGTGGAGCAGGAGGATGACCTCTTCCAGGCACACCAGGTCTCCGCTCAACAATCCTGGTCCATGTAAAACTGCTCACAAAAGCCCTTTCAGCTCAAGAACTCTCATTAAATTATGAAACCTGAATGTCATATCCTCCCTTCTTCACATCTCACGAAACGCTCTTGCTCATCCCTTCTCCGCTAACTAGCTTCTCCAAAAACGTCATCTTTGCTTTTTTTTACTTTTTTTGTTTGTTAAATAATTTATGTTTTTGGAGTTTGTTGCTTACCCTAGGTGTTCTCTTTAAAAACAGCTTGTGTGGTTACTATTCTATTCACCCTCAGAACGTCAAGTCAACCCAGTTTAGATTTAGATCGGATATATAACAGCTCAGGTCTCACGAAGACATGACAAGGTCAGCTTTAATGCTAGAATCAAGACCAATTAATGCAAATGGATATGGAAAAGGAAAATAAAAAATATATAAAAATGGAAAATATATATATGATTTTAGATTTATGTAGTTGAATTGCATATATAAAAAAATTGCATATAAAATCCCATTTTATTTGGATCACAAAGTTTAAATATATATATATATATATATATATATATATATATATATATATATATATATATATATATATATATATATATATATATATATGTATTAGGGGTGTAACGATTCACTCATAATGAATATTGTTGTCCATGAAATGGTAAAGGAACAGGTTGTCGGGTCTCGGGGCTAATCCCCTGTCTTTTTGGTGTGTGTGTGGGTGTGTGTGTGTTGGGATGGTTTGACTGCTCACCGCGTCTGCCTGTTTGTATTTTCCCCGCCTCCCTTGTTTCCCCGTTGTTAACCTTAATTGCTCGCCACCTGTTCTCTATGTCCTTCTTATTTTTTCCCCTTTATTATTCCCTGTGTTTCTCTGTCTATTGTCAGACTGTTGTTATTCGTACCAATAGCTCCGATCATCTAGCAGCTCTTTGTACTCACCTTGTCGTGTCTTGTCCTCAGGCTCCAGTGTGTTTAGCTGATTCCTCTGCCCTTGTTCTTACAAGCCTAGAGCTCCTAGTTCCTTCCAGCTGTTCATCCCTCCGGTTCGGCGGTTATACGTACTTCTGTGAAACGTGACTCATCTGCTACTCATCCTGTCACTGCGAGTGAAACCTGTGAAACGTGACTCATCTGCTACTCATCCTGTCACTGCGAGTGAAACCTGTGAAACGTGACTCATCTGCTACTCATCCTGTCACTGCGAGTGAAACCTGTGAACCGTGACTCTTCTCCTCTGACTCCTCTGTTTTGAATAAAGCCTTGAGTTTACCCGCATCTGAATCCAGCCTGCTTTCTCCTGACAGAACAGTCTGACCAGATTATGGATTCAGCGGGATCTGATCTGCTTCGCTCGGCTCTCGTTCAACAGGGAGTGTTGTTAGGGCAGCATGCCACCCAAGCTCAACACCACCGCGCAGGATGTGGACGTTCTCAGTGCCCGAGTCTCCGAACTCCTCACACGGGTGGACGATCTTCAGCGAGAGGCAACGAGCCGGGGGGCCGTTCCTCACACCGGTATGTCACACGAGTCCGAACCCCATGCCAACAATCCGCCGGTCTACGATGGCGATCCTAACGCCTGTCAAGCGTTTCTCTCCCAATGCTCGCTGGTGTTTTCTCTGCAGCCCCGGCGTTACGCAAATGAAGAGACCAAGGTGGCTTACGTCCTTACACTCCTCTCGGGCCGTGCCCGTGAATGGGGAATCGCAGTATGGAGATCGCGGGCTCCCTGTTGTGCCACCTTCGCGAATTTCAGTCTAGAGATGGCCAAATTGTTTGATCGCTCTGCTCAGGGCGACGAGGCGGCGGCCCAGTTATCACGACTGTCACAGGGGAGGAGCTCTGTCACTGACTATGCTATCCAGTTCCAGACTTTAGCTGCGGCATGCGGCTGGAATGAGAGCGCACTGCGCGCTCGTTTTCTTGAGGGGTTGGATTTCGCCATTTCGGATGAACTCGCGGCCAAAGAGCTCCCGCGGGAATTGGATAGACTCATTAGTCTCGCGCTCCGTATTGAGGGTCGTCTCAGCCGGCGCCGCAAACAACGGCAAACACCCACCCCGTGGCGCCACCTAGAGTCCTCCTCTGCCAGTTCAGCCGGCCGACAGCCCTCGGAGGAGGAGCCCATGCAGTTGGGTCGTCTACGGCTTACACCACGGCAGAAGCAGGAGCGTCTGTCGTAGGGGGCGTGTCTATACTGCGGCAAGGGAGGCCACTTCGCCCTTCAGTGCCCGTTAAAAGCCAGGGCCCACCAGTGAGGCGGAGAGTCCTGGTGGGCACAGTTCTGAGCTCAAGCTCTCCTGCAGCACGCACTCAGCTGCCGTTCCAACTCTCCTTCCAGAGTCGTTTACACACTGGACTCGCCCTTGTGGACTCAGGGGCTGAGGGGAACTTCCTTGATGCTGCCTCTGCTCAACTTTGGAGAATACCGCTTGTTCCTTTGGTTAGTCCCGTTTCAGCATGGTCATTAGCTGGCCGTCCCCTTACCACCATCACCCACGTCACTCCCAAGATAGATCTCCATATTGCTGGCAGCCATCATGAGCGGATTGAACTGTTTATTATTGATTCCCCTAAGGCTCCTTTAATTCTGGGACACCCATGGTTGCACAAGCACAATCCCCACATTGATTGGGTCAGTAATTCTGTTTTAGCCTGGAGTCAGTCTTGTCACGTGTCATGTTTGGGTGCTGCTTTCTGTCCTGTCTCTGTGTCTTGTGTTCCTCAGGAGGATCCCTCTGACCTGACTGGTGTTCCGGCGGAGTACCATGATCTTCGGGCGGTCTTCAGTAAGGCCCGGGCCACCTCGCTACCTCCGCATCGCCCTTACGACTGTGCCATTGATCTCCTCCCGGGCTCTTCTCCGCCTAAGGGTTGTTTATATTCCCTTTCAGGTCCTGAGAGAGAGGCCATGGACAAGTACATACGTGAGTCACTTCAGGCTGGGCTCATCCGCCATTCCTCCTCTCCAGCTGGTGCAGGGTTTTTCTTTGTTCAGAAGAAGGACGGCTCCCTGCGCCCCTGTATTGATTACAGAGGTTTGAATGACATTACTATCAAGAACAGGTACCCCCTACCTTTAATTTCTTCTGCTTTTGAATTATTACAGGGAGCTCGGGTCTTCACCAAGTTAGACCTGCGCAACGCCTACCACTTGGTGCGCATTCGGGAGGGGGATGAGTGGAAGACGGCATTTAACACCCCTTCGGGACACTACGAGTACTTGGTTCTTCCGTTTGGTCTTACCAATGCTCCAGCAGTTTTCCAGGGACTCGTCAACAGCGTGTTGGGTGACATGATTAATCAATTTGTCTTTGTGTATTTGGATGATATTTTGATTTTTTCCTCTTCTCTCCAATTACACACCCAGCATGTCAGATGGGTTCTCCAGCGGTTACTAGAGAACCAGTTGTTTGTCAAGGCGGAGAAGTGCGAATTCCACGCTGAGTCAGTTACGTTCCTTGGCCACATTATTTCTAAGGAGGGGATCAAGCCTGATCCCACTAAGATTGAAGCTGTTGCCCAGTGGCCGGTCCCTGACTCCCGGAAGGCTCTGCAGCGGTTTCTGGGTTTTGCCAACTTCTACCGGCGATACATCCGGAATTTTGGTCAGATCGCTGCACCGCTGACAGCCTTAACCTCCACTAAGGTGTCCTTCAGGTGGAACCGTGTCTCTGCACCTGTTCTGATGGTTCCAGATCCGGAGGACCAGTTCATTGTTGAGGTTGATGCTTCGGACGTTGGGGTTGGCGCAGTTCTATCTCAGCGTTCCCTCCATGATGGGAAGGTTCATCCTTGTGCATTCTTCTCTCGTCGTCTCAGCCCTGCAGAACGTAACTATGACATCGGCAACAGAGAGCTGCTGGCGGTACGATTGGCCTTGGGTGAGTGGCGTCATTGGTTGGAGGGGTCAGCGCAGCCCTTCTTGGTCTGGACGGATCACAAGAACCTAGAATACATCCGTTCGGCCAAGAGGCTGAGCTCGCGTCAGGCCCGCTGGGCGCTCTTCTTTGCCAGATTCAACTTCACCCTCTCGTACCGGCCGGGATCTAAGAACACCAAGCCCGATGCCCTCTCTCACCTGTTCGGTGCTCCGGGGGGGGAGTTTGCGGCCGAGGCCATCCTTCCTGACGGGTTGGTGGTCGGGGCTCTTTCGTGGGGTATCGAGCAGCGAGTTGAGGAGGCCGGTCGAGGGGTGCAGGTGCCGGGAGAGTGCCCTGCGGGCAGGTTGCTGGTGCCGGCTGCGCTGCGCTCTGAGGTCCTTGAGTGGGGTCACTCATCCAGGTTAGTCTGCCATCCAGGTATTCGGAGAACGTTGTCTGCCATCCGACAGCGTTTTTGGTGGCCTACTATGGCCGCAGATGTTAGACAGTTTGTGTTGGCCTGCCCCACATGTGCCCAAAGTAAGCCTGTCAATCGCCCTCCTGATGGTCTACTGCATCCTCTCCCTATCCCTTCCCGTCCTTGGTCACACATTGCCCTTGATTTCGTCTCTGGGCTTCCTCCGTCGAAGGGAAACACTGTAGTTCTCACGGTGGTGGATCGCTTTTCCAAAGCGGTTAATTTTATTCCCCTGCCCAAGCTGCCCTCCGCCCGGGAGACCAACTGGTGGTGGATCACGTCTTCCGTCTCCACGGGTTACCGGTGGATGTGGTTTCAGATAGGGGTCCCCAGTTCGTCTCCCAGTTCTGGAGGGAATTTTGTAGACAGATTGGGGCCTCTGCAAGTCTGTCTTCTGGTTTTCATCCTCAGACCAATGGGCAGTGTGAGCGGGCCAACCAGGATCTAGGAAGAATGTTCCGCTGTCTAGCATCCAACAATCCGAGTTCCTGGTCTCAGCAGCTCTCCTGGGCAGAATACGCTCATAACACCCTTCCTGCGGCCGCGTCAGGTATGTCCCCTTTTGAGTGTGCTGTTGGTTATAATCCACCTCTGTTCCCATCACAGGAACCCGACGCAGCGGTTCCATCCGCCCTGGCTTTCGTCCAGCGCTGCTGTCGCACCTGGGAGAAAGTCAGGAGGATTTTGGTCCAAACCTCTGGCAGAACCAAGGCTGCAGCTGATCGTCGCCGGTCCTCTCCTCCTGCCTATGTGTGTGGTCAACGGGTTTGGCTCTCTACCAAGGATCTGCCTCTCCGGGCGCCTTCTCGTAAGCTGGCACCCAGATTCATTGGGCCATTCCGCATCACCAAGGTGGTTAGTCCGGTGGCGATCAGGCTCAAGCTCCCTCCTACTCTTGGTCGGGTTCACCCGGTGTTTCATGTTTCCAGGGTCAAGCCTGTGTTCTCTTCCCCCCTTAATCCTGCTTGCAGTCGCCCCACCCCCCCACCCCCTTGTCTTGTGGATGGATCTCCTACCTATACGGTTAAGAGATTACTCGATGAGCTGCGCCGCGGCAGGGGGTGTCAGTATCTTGTGGATTGGGTGGGGTATGGTCCAGAGGAGAGGTGTTGGGTGCCGTCCCAGGACATTCTGGACCGCTCGTTGATTGAGGACTTCCGGCGGCATCGAGGTAGGCCCCTTCCTAGAGCGCCAGGTGACGCTCCTGGGAGGGGGGGTACTGTCGGGTCTCGGGGCTAATCCCCTGTCTTTTTGGTGTGTGTGTGGGTGTGTGTGTGTTGGGATGGTTTGACAGCTCACCGCGTCTGCCTGTTTGTGTTTTCCCCGCCTCCCTTGTTTCCCCGTTGTTAACCTTAATTGCTCGCCACCTGTTCTCTATGTCCTTCTAATTTTTTCACCTTTATTATTCCCTGTGTTTCTCTGTCTATTGTCAGATTGTTGTTATTCGTACCAATAGCTCCGATCATCCAGCAGCTCTTTGTACTCACCTTGTCGTGTCTTGTCCTCAGGCTCCAGTGTGTTTAGCTGATTCCTCTGCCCTTGTTCTTACAAGCCTAGAGCTCCTAGTAGCTTCCAGCTGTTCATCCCTCCGGTTCGGCGGTTATACGTACTTCTGTGAAACGTGACTCATCTGCTACTCATCCTGTCACTGCGAGTGAAACCTGTGAAACGTGACTCATCTGCTACTCATCCTGTCACTGCGAGTGAAACCTGTGAAACGTGACTCATCTGCTACTCATCCTGTCACTGCGAGTGAAACCTGTGAAACGTGACTCATCTGCTACTCATCCTGTCACTGCGAGTGAAACCTGTGAACCGTGACTCTTCTCCTCTGACTCCTCTGTTTTGAATAAAGCCTTGAGTTTACCCGCATCTGAATCCAGCCTGCTTTCTCCTGACACAGGTAAGATGGTTTATTAACTGTTTGCATCTATTTGATTTTGTTTAAATACTCATATTTTCAAAATGCATTTATTGCCTAGAATCAACATAAATCTTTTCTCTTTTTTTGGTGAAAATAATGTAATCTGGTGAAAAGTATAAACATGGTAAAAATACGGCTGACGAACCAGCAATATTCAGTTATTTAAAAGCTATGAGACTGAAACTAATTGGATTAACTGATGATAAATGTAGAAACCTAGTTATTGTGTATTTAAATCGCACTCAGCTTATTTACTTTTACAGAAATCATACTTGTTTCATTTATATGACTGACAAATATGCATCACATTAAGTTTATTCATTTGTTTATGCTAAACCTGAGTGTGAAATAACAATGTATGAATACATCTTTGAAATATTTACTTTTTTGAACATTTTTTTCACATTATAGTAATGAGAATGAGATTTCCATGCATAACTGAAGAAATGTGTGTAATTGCCATTGAAATAATGTAAAACAATGCAAAACATATTTTATTATTATTATATAAATAAAATAATCACCTGTAGATTAGTTGACAAAAAAAACAGCAGTTGTGTCATACTGTACAGTCAGATGTAACAAGAGCTCATCTCCACAAATAGCACACAGCTAAAAGTATCTGTCACAGTGTCTGGGTTGTGTCCCTGGGTTTCCACTAGATGTCCCCCTTTCTCACGGTGTCTGTCACCTTATCACTTCCTGTTCCCTTATTTGGTCACCTTCCTCCTTGTTAGTAATTGATTGTTCCCCACCTGTCTCCTGTTCCCTCATTATCCTTCTGTGTATTTATACCCGGTCTGTCTGTGTTACGGAGTCCTTGTTTAATGTCTTATGATTATTCATGTCCGTCAAATCAGTCTTGCCCTTGCCTTGTCTTCTTGTCTTGTTTTCATGTTTGGATTATGTTTGGTTCTGACCCCTGCCTGGACTGTTTACCCCTTTGGATTACCCTGTAATAAATGACTTACCTGCAATTGGTTCTATCTCCGTGCCTCATTGGATCCAGAACGTGACAGTATCATGGTCCATTTTGATATTCTGACTGACATTAATCCCTACGGTCGCTATGTGATTTCCCAGATGAGAACTAATCAGAAATGGTTGGGGACAGATAAGGACTTTACCTGGATTACGGATCCCTGTGAGGATTGAGGCTCTCATGATCAGATGAAGAGCTTCTGCATTTGACCTGTGCCCTCCACGTGTTTAAAGCCTCTCTGTCATCACAAGACTCTCATTAAAGACACAAAGCCTGAAGATGCAAAAGTGTTTGTTGTTAATGTCAACACTGTCGAGTGTGATCTTCCCTAAAATGAGCTTGTCATTGTCACACTGCCAACAGTTACCGATTTGATGATAAAATAAATGGAACTATAATGTGGGAATTTAACTGTGCATCGCCTAGAAACAGTATTCTATACCAGAGGTGGGTAGTAACGAGTTACATTTACTTCGTTTCATTTACTTGAGTAATTATTTGGGGTAACTAATACTTTTCGGAGTATACTTTATACTCTTACTTGAGTAAATTTTGGGGGGAAAATCTGTACTTTTACTTCGTTACTGTGGGCGACGCTACTCTCGTTACTTTATCTTAATGTAATAAATGTTATAAATGCTTCAGTTTATTCCAAACGCGCCGTCTACTTTTCTCTGGGCAATGAGCGATGCCCATTCGCGAATGATTCATTCTTTTGAGTCAATTCTGTTCAAAGGCTTGATCAAACCAATTGGCAAACGAGTGAATTGGTTCATGAATCAGTTTGAATGATTAGTTCAGTTCCCTGCCGCACGCGCTGAGAGTCTGAAGCGGTTCACTCAGAGTTGTAACGTTTAAGAACAGAAAGAGCGTTGAAAACGTGGCTATGGAACTGCATTGAATTGAAAGCAAATCTGCAAAGGCTATTATTTGCTTGCGATGGAGATCCTTATTAGATGAACACCGCGTGTGCTGTCTACTGTTTAACAGGTAATAACTTGGGCTACATTCGATTACAGTACACGATACCTCTGACATTAGTTTGTTGTACGTGTGTGGCTTATAACAAGAGGGGAGTCAAGTTGAATGCAGCTTCCAAAAGACAAAAAATAGCCGATTAAGATTTTATTAATTTTAATACAATAACACCGGTGCGAGTACGTTCAGCAAGTCATATCATCAGCTGCTAAATTCAGATCTGTGATCGCTTGATGGCGCTTAGCCAGAGATAGATGCGTTTATACAGCGCTGCGCATTATAACCAATCACACATGATTCTTTTGAGCTTATTAAAGCATTGGCCAATCAGAGGCGTTCAGATGAGTCATCGCTGAAATCCCGGTGCTTCCTTCACTCGCTCGCTGACTGAATACCTCTTTCTGGCGAATTCTCTCGTCAGAAACAACAAAGTGCAGATGTGTGTACGAATCTTTAATTAAGATATTGATTTCACAGTGTTAACAGTTTCAGTGATTTTAATGGGATTTTCTGAGAGTGATTGAAATCTAGACTGTCAGTGAAAATGATCTTTAATAATGTAAATGTTATTTGCTCTCTTTCTGAACAATGAAAGATTAGTAGCAATATTTATATCACATTAACTTTCAATGTTAAATTCACATTTAATATAAAGTCAGTCGTATTAAAAATATGTTATGGCATGACACCTATATCTGTTACTTAAGTAAACAGACAGGGTTTTATAATAAATTACATGAATTGGAGTAAAGGCTAATGAAATATATACATTTATACACGCACACATACATTACATACATTTTATCTATATATCTAAATAAAAATAGGCTCAGTATATATGACCCAAAGTAACTAGTAACTAACTACTTGAGTAGATTTTTTATCCAATACTCTTTTACTCTTACTCAAGTAACTATTCAAGACTAGTACTTTTACTTTTACTTGAGTAAATATTTCTAGAAGTACTTTTACTTTTACTTGAGTACAGTTTTTGGGTACTCTACCCACCTCTGTTCTATACTGCTCTGAGTTGCAAACTTCACATTTTGTCCTCCAAATTTTCAGTGCATATAAAAATAGGCATACTACACTTCATACTAAGCATAGTGAAGTATTACATCATTCTGAAAGTAGCTGTCAAGAGTTCTCATCAAATGAAGGCTGAACGATGTGGCCTTGGCGACTGAAAGACATTTATTTCATGACTTCACTGAAAAAGCATCTTTATAAAGCCACTGCTTTCTGGCATAAGATCGATTAGAATTAGACTTCTATGTCTCTATTGATGAGAAAAATGAGAAGATGTACTCTAAAATACACTATTAATGCTTATTGATACCAACAACGGCAAAATAAAAGCAATTCCTCATTATCAGTGCGTTCTGGCCTCAGGCTCAACCCAAAAACAAATCTCTGGCTATGTGTCGTGGCAAATGGGAGCTCAAATGAATTGAAATTGAGCTCAGACATAGTAAATATTTAACGCACTATGCTGTTGTTACTACAGTAACAAAGCCTTCTGAAGGTGACTTTGTGTCTTAGTAGAGATGAATATCAATACCTACAGATCCACACATCTTCCAAGTGCTTCCCAAAGGGTCATTAGGTTGACTATCAACCTAACGTGAATGCTTTGTACAGCATAAAGTTTTTGCTGTGATCATAATGCAACGGCTCTTTCAGAACATCAGTTTGTACATACAGTAGATGGGCTAAACTACTCAACACCGGCCATTTTTTGATGCCTCTGTTCCTCCAGCTGCAGGTCACCATGTCATATACTGTTTATGATCAAAAGCCAGGCCTCTCAAAAGACTAGACACAAGCCAGTTCCAACCAGCAGCCATATTTATGGCTTTTATTCTTTTATAACTACCCCCAAAGGTCAATCATTAGGCAGTGATCTTTTACTTCATTATCTTTCTTTTTTTTAATGATAATTAGACTGTATTATTTTGAAAGTACAATGTTTTCTTTAAGCCTGTCATGGATAAATAAATAAAAGTGACCTCACGTTGGGTCAACCGTGTTTACACACTGCCTCTAAAACTTTCGTCCGTCATGAAAAAATTCGAATCAGGTTCGATTTTCTGTGTTTTTGCATCTGCAGCATGCACTTTCATAAGAAAGGATGATCACATGCAAAAATTTTGGACTCGGTGTGCAAAGACCTTAACTCTTGTTTGATGAATTTGCGATCATGCTGATATTCGGGATAACAACACTCTTGCTCGAGTGATATTACTTAACTATATTGTGACATAAATATAAAAACAAGAACTCTTACAGGGCATTTTTTGCCTCCATATCTTTAATTATATTATAACTGCATTCTAATAGCCCACAGTGAAAGATGTTTTTGTTTGTTTTTTGCAAAGTTACTTAATTATTAATTACATGCTGTAAGAGATTCTGGTTCCGCTTTATTATCCAGATAGCACACATACATCTGCAAAATTTCTGTTAAAGATAGCTTAATCTGGGAAGCAGCTGTTGCATAAAAACATCTGATAGACGTCTTTAAGATGTCTGTTTTACATACATTTTCTAAATGTCTATTTGTCATCTGATAGGAAACATCCTATAGACGTATTGCAGATGTAAATGCAGACGTCAAATCAAATAGACATCTCCATGATGTATGTGTGCTATCAGGGAACATGCATGCGTTAGGTGTCCAGAGGCATAACATCAACACATATAAATAAGCAATCTGTTGCACTTGTTCTATAAAGTACTTTAGCGAATACATTTGATTTTTTTTTTCTAAATAATTTTTATTTATTATTTCATATTATTGTTCAAATAATCCCACGGGATGGATTGGACAACCTTGGGCATTATGTTTGACACCCCTGATCTAATGCATCATTATTCCAACTAAAATTGAACTTTTAATTTGACGCAATGTGCACTTTTTAAAAGAGTACTTAAGTGTAAGAAAAATAGTCATGAAAGTATTTCTGTTTAAGTTCACTAAAGTGTCCTTTTATCTCATTAATATATTTTCTGCAAGTAATTTACATATATATATATATATATATATATATATATATATATATATACTCATATAAAAGTTCATATGAGTGCACTTCTCTTCAGGGGTCCTAGGCGTGAACATACATACAGGGTGTGCTCAAAATATTAAAATATTTTTTTATTTTTCTAGATTTCCATTTTACAGTGTGGACTCAGACTTTCAGAGTTTACTGTATATATTAATATATTGCAGCTCTTTCGTCAGTTGCACTATGAATGAGGCTTTCTTGGCTTCTGAAGCTGAGCCTCTGTTCAAAACCAAAGCCATTTCTTTAGCTAAGTGAATGTATCTGTCCATATACAGTTCTCTATAGAAGCAACAGCCAGCCATTATGTTCCAGTTAGACGGCTCCAGGTCAGCAGGATTGATGGTGCCATGTGTTCTTCATAGGGCTCAGGGGGCAGTCAGTGACAGGTGCTGTTGTCTTCTGACACTCAATGATCTATCCCTCTTGGTGTCTGATGACTGATCAGTGTGTCAGAAACCCAAGATAACATTAAGTTTCAAGGTCACCTTGGGAAAGGGGTTTCTCAACTTTGCTTGTCGATAATCCATTGAGAGACTCCACTGATGCTGTTGTTGTGAACAAGAACCTTGGTCTCAACAAAATTCCCATGTCAAAAAAAATCCTAAAGAAATACTGAGGAAATGCTGATCAGATTTTTGGAAGGGCTCAAATGAGAAAAGAGCATCACTTGAATTTATTTCTGACAAAAACCTGCATACACTAAAAAAATATGTTTTGTAAAATAATATACAATAACTATATAGTTTATAAACTGTATAAATTGTATAACTGGATATGGAAGCTTATTTCCACCACAGAATACAAATATAAAAAAGTTCAAGATGTAGTCCAAGAAAGAAAGTCAGAATTTCAAGATGAAAACTAAGAATTCTGAATAAAAGTCAAAATATGCAAAACTCCGACTTCCTAGACAAAGGCGAGAATAAAGCCAATTAATTCTTAATTAATTAACATAAACATTGCAATTAATTTGCTAAAATAATGCAATTAATCTTCAACAAATAGATATTTTTTCTCTTTACAGTTTTTCTCAGTCACTTTGGTACATTTCTCTAATCATTCTTGAGATTTGCAAAACAGTAAGTGCATTTCTCAAAACAACTCGTACAAATAGCAAAACACCATGGATTACCTCCAAATCCTTAGTTCATCTCTCAAAAATAAATATATGTGTCAATGAACATGTCAGTGCCATAAGAATGACAAGTCCTTGTGTCATAGTTTACAGATAAGACAGTCAAATTGCTTAGTCATGTTGTCAATATAACAGTGTACTCTGGAGTGATGTTCTGATGTAAACTACTGTATTGAACAGTATGCCATATGCTTATGTATGCCATATATCCATTTCAAAAGTAGAAATTTACACATTACTATATGTGGGATATTGATTGAAAGAGACTGGATATTTGATGTGCACAAGTGACACAATGATGTGAGAATTGAACAGGTAGTTTTGAGAATTTCAATTCTGATCTGAGAAATGTACCAAAGTGACTGAGAAAAACTGTAAAAAGTATGCCATATGCTTATGTAGGCCATATATCCATTTCAAAAGTATAAATTTACACATTACTGTATGTGGGATATTGATTGAAAGAGACTGGATACAATTCCCAGTTACACTTTTACTAGTGGTCTGACCAAAAAATAAAAAATAAAAAAATAAATCCTTTACAATGTCATTGTGATATAGAAAAGGAAAAGGAAATATGGGCACAAAAATGAAAATAAGTCAGATTTCAGAATTTGTAACTCTTGTGTTGTCCTCTGTCTTTACAGTATAAGCTTTCCAACTGAAGATTCATGAGATGAACCTTTGAGCTATTTCAGAGAAATGGTTTATCATTGGTTTATCATCTACATTAGTCAAGATTCACTTGCACAATTTATGCCAAATTGACAAAAAGTCTAATAATAATTTGTAAAAATAAAAAGTGTGCTTGGCAGTTTATGACAACTAGATTAACCATTTTGCATTTAATGACTTATACGATGAACTAAAGACTAGATGTTTTGAGGGGTAAGACTATTGCACAGAAAAGTATATAATACGTTTTGAGCAACATGACATTAGCAACTGATAATGTAGGAAACCACAGATAAATGTGCATAATCAATTGCATGAATGTACAAAAGCAATCACAACTTGTTCAAAAGAATGAGAATCTGGTTTTATGATGTGTATAAATGACTAGATGATGTGGAGGTTGTACAAGTAGTTTTGAGAATTTCATTTCTGTTTTGAAAAATGCACCAAAGTGACTGAGAAAAACTGTAGTAAAAATGGCATCCAATTGCATTAAATGAAACAAAACATAATGAATTTTTAAAAATCATTTGTGTGTGTGTGTGGTTATCCAGCCATGTGTATTTGATTCAAAGGAGGATTCTTGTTCAATCCTGTAATGACAGGTTCCAATTTATGAGAGAAATCTTGTTAGTTTTTTGTTGTTGTTGTGACAAGAACATCATTAATTGAGATTTGTTAGTCTAAGGTTCAAGGCAGTAATTGCCAGTCAATGCTTGTGAAGAGCAAATCTGACCTCACAAGCCCATGGTGTATCCTATTAGCCTGGCTTACGAATCAATCTACTGGCACCGGAAAAGAAGATCAGTTAGTCTGAGATGCAATGCCCTTCAACTCAGGAAAATATATTTATAAACAGAACTTTTCAGCACAGGTGAAGTTATTCCTCCAGCTACATGCTTCTGTAGCCCTGTGACTATATATCCAGACATGAAACATCAATCCAAATCCTTTGCCTTCCTCACTTTGGCATTCTGTTGTACCCCTCTGCTCTCCCCTGTGGCGGCCTGTTTGTAGATTGAGAATCAGGCAAGAACTGGCTTTGCAACCGGTCGTCGTCTCGGCAGCCAATCGGCACGCAGACCAATGATCTCATTTTGTCTTGTATTTCTGCTCTAGTTGCAGCATTTCCTCCAGAGAGTTTGAGTCCCGGGAAACACACTCAAATACAATTCACATACACACGCACAGACACACACACACATGGAGGTGGACAGAGAGATCAAAAGGGAAAAAGTGAACGGGTATGGTGTGTGGCTGCGCATGCAAAAGCAGTCTATTGGTTAATTTAGTCAAACTGTGATTTGAGTATATGGATGAGGTTTGCAAGCAGAAACACCTGCAGTTTCATCCGCTCCCTTCTGCTCGGCACACCTGCACTTCAGTCATTTCACCTCAGACTGAATGACACCTTCTGTGCTACAAGGAGAATATTTCATAACACATCAAAATCAAACATTAAAGGCAAGAATCCTTTTACAATTCTGACATCCTCACATCACTTCTACAACAAAGCCATGTGTATTTCATCTCTTGATGTCTTTTAGACTCACAAAAAAATTATTTGGGGACGATAAATATGGGTAGTTAAAGCACTAATTTTTCTAGTTATATTACAGATACAGTTTACCCAAAAATTAAAATTCGGTCATCATTCCAGGTGTGCAGAGAGTACCTGAAAATCATACTTGAGAAGCTAAAAATTGCACTGTGTAAATGACTCCAGGTTACAAGTCACAAGTTCCAACACAATTTGAGTAAATCCGAATCCGAATTCCTCCAATAATAGGAGGGGGTTTTAACATTATTTGGTAATATGCTACAGACAAATAACCACCAGGTCGATCAAATTCAATAAATATTATTTCCAAAAAAATGTATCTCAAACTTTAATCTAAAATATATCTGGAGAGTTAAACACCCTAATGACATAGCCTTCACATGGAGTAACAAGTCAGACTCTAATCTATCCAGAATTGACTATTAGTTTTGAGAAATATAGGGTAGAAGCAGATATTTTACCTACTCCTGTAACAGATCATAAAGCCATCTGTATAAATATGAACCTGCACTCCAAAAACCATAATGCAAATATTTCATATTGGAATCTTAATAATTCCCTCTTGTTGCATAATGAGGTCCAAAAGAAGATTTGATTTGTAGGTTTTGGTTTAAAGCTAAACTGGAGAAAAATTGTGAACTTCTAAAGTTTGAAATTGGAAAATATATGATAAAGTATGATTCCTTTAAGAATAACCAAAAGTAAACGAGCCGAAAAAATTAGATTAATAACAAGAATAAAAAAATTGTCTCACATCCAGACTCTCTTTTAGAGGATGAATAACTAGAAATGGCTGAGATATGAAATAAACTAGATGATTTGTATAAGAAAAAAGCTGAAGGTGCCTTTATTCATTTCAGAAAAAAAGTGGCTTGAGGCAGGGGAACAAAATTCACATTATTTTTTTAATTTAGAAAAGCAGAATTTTGTTTCATAACACCATTACTAAATTAAATATTAATGGAATTATAATGGATAACCATACACTAACTTTTCTCTTAAATCACACAACAGTTCCGTAACAGCTTTATTTCTACGTAACATTGTGTCTTTGCCTTATGTTTATTCATAATGGAATCAACTAACAGACAATATTGTTTGGAAAAGGGTTTCTCTGAAACTGTGGTACATTTGTTTTGGCATTGCCCTTTTGTTAAACTATTTTGGCAAAATGTATGTGATTTTATTGTACAAAATATTGATAATAATTTTGTTTTGTTATTGAAATATAAATTATTTGGTATATTAGAGAACAGCAAAGAAAACCACAGACAAGTTTACATGATAAATCTTATTTTTTTACATGCAAAATTTTAGTTGCTAATATCTTTGAAACTCGGTAAAACAAAGTAGCCAAAATAATACTTACTGTAAATACAGTAACTAGTTACATTTGCTCAAATACTTTGCATTATTTACTCATTCTTATGTCATTCCAAACCTGTATGAGGTTCTTCTGCAAAACACAGAACCCCACTGACTTTTACTGAATGTAAAAACATAAAAAATAAAATAAATCACTTTATTGTGGTAGAGCCCACAAATTGCTTTTATGTGTTTTAGGGTTGAAAGAAAGATCCATAAAATTAAAAATAAAATTTACTTTTATTTTTCTGCGAAGATATTATAAATTTTTCTATTGATTTTCTTTTTTTTCTGAACTTTTCCAGAGAATAACACTGTTGACCTGCCTTCTTCCCAAAGTGCTTCCTGCTACCATCTCTCCTCCAGGTAAACATAGCACATGTACCCAGCCTCCACCAGTCAAAAAGAAGTCTAGGTGACCTTCTTCCATCGCTCCATGGTCCAGTTCATCATGTGTTCCACAGATAAGGGTCAAGTGCACTCTGGCTACACAGCCCCATACACAGCAAACTGTGATGCACTGTGTTTTCTGTCACCTTTTTATCATGGCAAGAATTTAGTAGCTCTTCTCTCTGACCGTGCTAGATAGTGTACCTTAGATAGTCTAGCTGATGCCTGATTGCTGAATGCCTGATTGGTAACTAACAACTGTATATCAGGACATCTCTCAGGACTTGGTGTTTTGGAGATGCTCTTACCCAGTCGTATTCGGCCCATTTCAAAGTCACTCAGATGTTTTGTTTATTGCCCATTTTCCTGCTTCCAACACATGAAATTTAAGAACTGACTTTTCAGCTGCTGACTAATATATCCCACCCCTGAAGTTTTAACTATGTCAGATTTACCATTACTCACATGGCCGCTGCATTAGAAACACCAGCATTAACTTTAATTTTTTTTAAGCAAGTGTACTATAATACAAAGTATAGTGTTATAAATGTGCATATTTGAAAAAAAATTAAAATAGAAAAAATGTATGATGCAGAAAACAATTGAAATGCATCATCACAGTCTGTGAAAATGGTGCATTGTGTTTAACTGACTATATTCAGACTACAGAATGCTTTGTGACTCGTCTTATAATATATTAGTAATTATAAATTTTATACTAACCTCAGCATAAGAAGTTATTTTGAGTATCATGTTATTACTACATACTGTACAAAAATGTCCACATATATATTACCAATGTTGCATATTATAAAAAAAAATATTCTATCCTACGGCTCAGCTAAACATGTTTAGTTTGTGGACATTTCCTGAAGATTAACTGCTCAAGTGGATATGCAATAGATTGTATTATAAGAAGTTTTCAGCTATTATTTAATGCTGCACTCCTATGTTATTATTCCTATTGACTGCAGAGTTCTGCCTGCGGCATCTCTATAGATTATTTGTCACATTCAAGGAATTCATGGTTTGTGATTGGACCCCAGACCTACGAATGGCACTATGAAATTATGAAACTTTAGTAGCAATTATTAGGAATTAATAGTTGTAGCTAGGTTTGACAGTCTTGCATTTTTCTTCTTTCTCTCTTCTCTCCAATTTCTTTTTGTCCTTTACCTTTTAAACATCTCTATTTTCCATAGTCACCATCAGTCAGTCTCCACATCTCACATTTGTGCTCTTAGGCTAAATGCAATCAAATGAAGATGTGGCGTGATTTTAGATGAAGCAGTGATTTGAAAGCAGTGATTTGTTTTTGAAGATAATCATTCTTTTGCTGATTATTCTTCCATTTGTAACGGATATGCAGGTCATCGACAAGGACAAGACATGGACAAGACATTCCGACATGGACAAGACATTCCAAAGTCACGTGAGCAGCCTCAAAGGAGAAACGAAACACCCACATTCCTAAACACACACACACAAACTTTTCTTTACGCTCTTTATGTAAGTCCTTAATAATATGTATTTTGAAAATGTTTGTGCATTGCATAAAATGGTTAATCCTTGTTATGCGAGGATTATAAATTGCTGAAATGTTTCTCCTAATTTTAATGTTCTCAAATAGAATCATGAGTTGTAACCCTACTCCTGACCAGCTCATAAAACTTTATGATCCCACTGGGAAACAGGACAGGAAAAATCCAGCCCACTGGCACCTTCTCTCAATGTATTCTAAACTGGTACCTTTTCTCAATGTATTTATGTTTTGTATGTAACACATGATAGGTAAAAATTGATAGCCTGAATGCACTGTAAGTTGCTTTGGATAAAAGCGTCTGCTAAATGCATAAATTTAATTTAAATTTAATTTATTCTAAATGTATTAAGTATTGCTTTTTGGTGCATTAGATGTTTTCCATAATCAATAATTGGAGTATCTACAATTTTATTGTGTGTTAATCTTTAAATGTGTGTAATTCTGCATATGAATGTAACGTCGTGTTTCTATCAGTTATATATGTAAGTTTTGGTATCTTTGGAATTGTCATGTTGTGACCCAACTATCCACCTATATGAAAGGTGTGTAAAATGTATTAATCTGGAATTACGAACTTGCTGAAATATCACTGCTGAAATCTTATAAGCCAGAACTTATTAGAGTGGGTGTTTCCCCAGAGACAAAGGAACTTTTTCCCGCTTCAGATCGCGGAAGTTCATTGATTGTTCACGTGAACAGAGGCGTGAACCAGTCGAGCTATAAGGACTGACCCAGGAAGTTCCTCTCTCTCTTACGCTCTTCTCGTCTCCTCTTGTCCCTGTCTGGTCCCTCTCAGCACGGCGGCTGAGAGAACAACCGTTCTCATGGCTCCTTCGGGAGCTTTCACCTCCGTAGCTTTCATCTCCATTGTTTTCGTTTCTTTTCCTTACTAAGTTTATTCACCTATTCGCCTCTCCACACGAGGAAGACGAATTCTGAAACATTAGGTTTGTTGGACCTTTCAAATATCACGCAATTCCGCAGCAGCCCCGGAAGACACGAAAGAACACGCCTAGCTACAAAGGACCAAGCTCACACGCACGCTGGTCTGGCGAGTCACAAAAGTGACCACATGCAAGTATCATTCTCTATGGAGATTTAAATGCTGCCTAAAGTTTGTCTATTACCTTTTCAAGGTGATTTGATTCGTTGTTGTCTTTCAAGGGTTACTGTCTGTGAGTTTGCATAACTGAGCGCGTGATTCTGTGATCACACCTAATACTCTCACCTCTCTCTCTCATCCTCTCTCACTCATTCTCTCTCTCTCTCTCTCTCTCTCTCCCTCATTTGGATTCTGTTATGTCTTGTACAAAGTTTCAATTATTAAAAACCAATATATATTCATGATTGCCTCTAAGCGCTCACTTCACAAGTCAATGAAATGACTCATCTTTAGCTACAAGCTCTTTACTTTTTAGTAACCGAAATTTCATAATGATAGGATAATGTTTTCATGGCCAGAGAATATTTTTCCTTGAATTATAATAAGTGATAACTTTATTGAAAGTTGATAAGTTAATCTTACGGCCGTTTGCTGGACAAACCACTGTTTGATTTGCGTTAATTTACAGTAAGAGATATCACTATAATTGATATGAAGAATGGAATATTGACATATTAATGAGTAAATTACAGTGCCCTGTAATGAGTTATTGATATATACAATTGACCTATTTTTCATCTTCAATAAATTGAATGTAACTGTCATATGAGATATATATATTAATCATATTCCTGATTAATTATTAAAATTCCCTATATATCATTTGAGTTAATTATAATGTACAACCCAGTGCGGCTACACATTCAAATTCATTAAAAGACAAAAAGTCAGTAGACAAAGTCAGTAAAAGAGTTTTTTGAGGTGGTAAGTGCATAGACAGGTTGGTTGTGATGTCATTACCAGCCAAAGGCTTGGGTAATAATAATGAATATTAATTAGGTCATTCTGATGTTGCTAGGCAACCTTCCTGGTCCATCTGGTCACATAAGCTAATTAAAACTGATTCAATTTCATCAAATCATTTGGGGGCACGTCACTATCTAAATCATAATTATAAACTGCGCCTTTACCTTAGGGTAAGATTTATATGAAGATGTATGATGATGCTGTTTATGTCAGACTAACTTCATGATCACACACATAGTACATGAACATACAAACAGTACATTTTATTTTATTTTTATTTATGATTAATAAATTGTCTTTTTTTAATGCATATTTATATGTCTATGTATATAAGTATATACAATGTTTTGCTTTCAACTTGAGTATAGCTCAAGTGTGTCAGGAACACAACTGGACACAGATGCAGGTTACAGTGTGAGAACAATTTATTCAAAAAGTCCAAAAGAAAAAACTCCCTCCAACGAACAGAAACAGGTCGGGAAATAAGGGAAAAAGGTCCAACAGAAAAATAAGAGACTTCAATGTCCTTGCGTAAACACCCAGCAGGGGCCGCCCAACAGCGCGGCCGCGTAGAGAGCGGAGAGGGAAGGAAGACATGAGAGAGCCCGTAATGGAGCAAACCAAAACACTTCTGAGGAATGCAGGTGCCCGGTCAAGGAAATGAGGGAGGGGAAAAAATAGAAAACAAAGCAGCAGACAACGGCACGACAGAACAAGACTAGACAGAATGGCTACACATGGACTATAGTCGAACAACGATCTGGCACCGATTGGCGCGACAGACGGGAATAAATAGAGCAAGAGATGAACAGACATTGAATTCAGGTGAGTGGAGTCAAACAATTAGAAGTGGAAACTGTAGTAATGACTATAGTCATCTAAATGAAGGTGAATTTACCTTGCACCCGATGCAGTTTGGCTTCCGAAAGCATCACTCGACAGAAACAGCAAATTGTTTTTTTGTGGAACGAATCAAAAGTCTACTTGATAAAGGCGGTGTCGTTGGAGCTGTGTTTTTAGATTTTAAGAAGGCATTTGATACCGTTAATCACAATATTTTATTATCGAAACTTTCTAAATTGAATTTATCCGTTAATTCCATGACCTGGATGGAATCCTATTTGAATAACAGAAAACAATGTACAAGAGTGGGTGATAAGTGTTCCTCATTTGCAAACTGTATTTCAGGGGTCCCTCAAGGGTCTATTTTAGGACCTCTTTTATTTTGTATATATATAAATGACCTCCCTCAAACATGTCCAGATGTTAACATCCAGATGTATGCTGATGACACTGTGATTTTTACCCATGCAAGATCTAAAGAACACGCTGCAGCCAAACTGACAGCTTCGATGAGTAACGTGTCGGATTGGCTGGCAAATTCATGTTTGACCCTTAATCTAAGTAAAACAGTTTGCATGTATTTTACAGCGAGGATTAATAACTCAGTTAATCCTGATATTTTAATTAACGGTGAAGTCATTACATCTGTGACACGTTAAATATTTAGGCATCATAATTGACACAAATTTGACCTTCAAAAAACAAGTTAGTAAGGTCATCAAGACTGTTAAGTTTAATCTAAACAATTTTAAGAGTATAAGACATAATTTATCACTGTCTGCTGCAAACCTTTTTGTACACAATGATTTTTCCTCATTTGTCTTACTGTATAACAACCTGGTCAAAGGCAGGAGCGACTACGCTCAAGCCTATTTATTCACTCTATAAACAAATTTTAAAAGTATTAGACAAAAAAACAAAGGATTATCATCATTGTAATATTCTGAAAAAATATAATCTTCTCAATTTTTGATAATTTCTTATTTTATTCGGATGTATGTCTAATGTTTAAAGTTATTCATGATCTTGCACCCCCTCCTCTTAGAGGATGCATAGTTTTATCTGGCAGTGGCAGTGCCAGTAGAACTAGAGCATCAACTAGGGGTGATTTGGTACCGCATTTTAGAAAGACAACCTTTGGTCAATCCGTCTTCTCTGTTAAAGTAGTGGAGAAGTGGAATTCAATACCCACAAACATTAGAAACTCAGGAAGTTTTGCAGTATTTAAAGCCAGCGTCAAAATTTGGCTAAAATCAGCACAAGAGTGTCACCACTAATGATTGCATTGTATTTTCTGTATTTTGGTGTATATATCAAACCGTTTTTATCAGTTTTGAATTGATGGATATGTATTTTTGTAAATTTATGTAGTGTATTTGTTGTTTAGTGCTTGTTTTGAGTTTTTTTGTTTTGTTTTGTCTACCTGCCCAGGGACAACAGATGCAAATTAGCTGTTAGCTAACTCTGGTGCAATTGTCTAAATTGTGCACTGTCCCTGCCAAATAAACAAAATAAATAAAAAAAATAATTAGGGGGAGGGAGGAACACCACAGATAGGTGCAAGACGAACGATCAAAACCAAAACAAAACACCATGTGCACACGAAAAGCAGACATATACAAACACACACACACACCGAAGAACGGGGTGATCAGACAGCGGACATGACAGTACCCCCCTCTGACGGACGCCACCCGGCGCCGCAGGAAGGGGCTCACCTTGTCGCCGGTGGAAGTCCTCGACCAGTGTCCGATCCAAGATGTCCCGGGCCGGAACCTAGCTCCTCTTCTCTGGGCCATAGCCCTCCCAGTCCACAAGATATTGAAAGCCCCGACCCCTACGTCGGACATCTAGCAACTTCCGCACCATATAGACCGGGGAGCCATCCACTAGACGGGGGGGAGGGGGGGGTTGGGTCAGAGGGAACAAGGTGGGAATGGAACACAGGTTAAAGTGAAGTGACATTCAGCCAAGTATGGTGACCCATACTCAGAATTTGTGCTCTGCATTTAACCCATCCGAAATGCACACACACAGAGCAGTGAACACACACACACACACTGTGAGCACACACCCGGAGCAGTGGGCAGCCATTTATGCTGCGGGCGCCCGGGGAGCAGTTGGGGGTTCGATGCCTTGCTCAAGGGCACCTAAGTCGTGGTATTGAAGGTGGAGGGAGAACTGTACATGCACTCCCCCCACCCACAATTCCTGCCGGCCCGGGACTCGAACTCACAACCTTTCGATTGGGAGTCCGACTCTCTAACCATTAGGCCACGACTTCCCCTAAAGTCGTGTTTAACCCTGGAAACATGGAAAACAGGGTGGAAAGCCTTGGTGGAAAGCCATACCCTTTGACCACACACATAGTGGGGAGCAGGAGTCCGGCGACGATCGGCCGCTGCTTTTGTTCGCCTATTAGCCTGGGCCAAGGCCGCCTTAGCCCTCTTCCAGGTGCGTCAACACAGTCGGACAAAAGCCAAAGCAGACTGGACCGCAGCTTTGGGTTCCTGTGTGGGAAACAAGGGAGGTTGATAACCAACAGAACACTGGAATAGGGACATACCTTTGGCAGAAGCCGGAAGGGAGTTATGGGCGTATTCTACCCAGGACAACTGTTAACACCAGGAGCTGGGATTGTGGGATGCCAGGCAGCGAAGAGTGCGTTCCAAATCCTGGTTTGCCCGCTCGGACTGCCCGTTGGTCTGGGGATGGAATCCTGATGACAGACACGTAGAGGCCCCGATCTGCCGACAGAACTCCCTCCAAAACTGAGAGACAAACTGGGGACCCCTATCAGAGACCACGTTGACCGGAAGACCATGAATCCGGAATACGTGATCAACCATCACCTGAGCAGTCTCTTTGGCTGAGGGGAGCTTGGGAAGGGGAATGAAATGGGCCGCCTTAGAGAAACGGTCCACCACCATAAAAATGACGCTGTTACCCTTAGATTCCGGGAGGCCAGTGACAAAATCAAGGGCCAAATGTGACCACGGGCAAGAAGGGATGGGCAACGGGTGGAGCATACCAACGGGAGGTGCATATGAAGTCTTGTTCTGAGCGCACACCGAGCAGGCAGCCACAAACTGCCTGACATCCTTGGCCATGGATGGCCACCAGAATCGCTGATGGATGGCAGCCAGCGACCTCCGACTCCTGTATGACAGACCAGCCTGGACGAATGACCCCACTGGATTACTTCAGAGCGCAACTTGGTGGGAACAAACAGATTACCCGCTGGACCCCCCTTCGGCACAGGCCCCTTAAGTAGGGCCTCCTCTACTCATCTCTCGATGTCCCAAGAGAGGGATGCCACCACCACTCCTTTGGGCAAGATGGTGTCTGCAGACTCCTCCCCCCCAGGAGCCTCGAAGAGACGAGAAAGAGCATTGGGCTTAACATTTTTGGACCTGGGCCTGTATGATAGGGTAGCAAGCCTGTCGGGAGCTCAGCCTCCTGGCCGAATGGATGTACTCAAGGTTCTTGTGATCCGTCCAGACCAGGAAGGGCCGAGCTGCGCCCTCCAACCAGTGACACCACTCCCCCAAAGCCAGCCTGACCGCCAACAACTCCTGATTACCTATGTCGTAATTCCGTTCTGGGGGACTCAGGCGGTGGGAGAAGAAGGCACAGGGATGCACCTTTCCATCCTCATGTGACCGCTGAGATAGGACCGTGCCCACACCGACATCTGAGGCATCCACCTCAACAATGAATTGACGTTCAGGGTCTGGAATAGACAAGACAGGAGCAGAGATAAAATGGGACTTTAATTTATCAAAGGCCTCCTGTGCCCCAGTATTCCACTTGAACGGTACCTTGGGAGAGGTGAGTGCCATTAAAGGTGCAGCTATCTGACCAAAGTTCCGGATGAACCGCCAATAGAAGTTGGCAAACCCCAGGAACCACTGCAGAGCTTTATGAGAGTAAAGGGCAATGGCCCTTACCTTACAGGGGTCCGCTTTGATCTCCCCCGCAGAAACAACGAACCCCAGGAACGGAACCGACTGGGCATGGTAGATGCACTTCTCCACCTTAACATAGAGCTGGTTCTCCAGCAGCCGTTGTAACACCTGGCGAACACGCTGAGTGTGTACCTGCAGAGATGGGGAAAATATCAAGATATCATCAAGATACACGAAGACGAAGCGATTCACCATGTCTCTCAACACGTTGTTAACCAGGGCCTGGAAAACAGCTGGAGCATTGGTCAGACCAAATGGTAGGACCCGGTACTCAAAGTGTCCTGTGGGTGTGTTGAACTATGGGAGCACTCGGGGATTCAAGAAGGTATAGCGTGGTCACCTCACGGTGATTGCCCGAGACTATTAGATTGACAGGAGGAGTAACATAGGAGACAGTGGTGATCAAAGTGCCATTCAATGAACGCGCAGGAATAGGTTCAGGAAGAGGAATGACAGGAATCCCCCAACGTGTGGCTAGAGAGAGGTCCATAAAGTTGCCCTCAGCCCCCGAGTCAACCAGTGCTGCAAAGGAGTTAAAGACATCACTAAACTGAATTGAGACAGGAAGGAGAGTGCAAGAGGAGGGGGGATGCAATAAAGGGGTAGCGCTCACCAGGATCCCCCTCTTTACTGGTGAGCTTTGACTTTTAATGGACAGCCTGCTGCGAAGTGACCGGATTTGCCACAATAAAGACACAACCCTTGGACGAGGCGTTGCTGCTTCTGTTGAGGAGTGAGCCGAAGGCGCCCCACCTGCATAGGCTCAACAGGGAGTTTGAGTCTCCCAGATGGAGGTTCCCCAGTCTCTAGCCTTTCCAGTTAGAAGAGTCAAGACAAAAACCACTTTGGACATCTCAATAGCGTATGTGAGGGGCTGCAAGGCAAACACCACAGAACACTGGGACAAGAAGGCCCGGCAGGAATTGGGGTCCCCATCATAGGGTGGTGGGTTATTGCAACGGGGCTCAGGCTCATGGCGAGGAAGATGGTTAGTTGCACCACTCTGTGCAGCCTCTCATTGCAGCTCATGGATGCGGGTGGTCAGCTCAGCCACTTGGTTGGCTAGGAGCTCCACCTCGCTTGTGGTGTTCATCAATCTGGCTTCGTGCTGGCCCAAAAGAACACCCTGCTGGGTGACTGCGGTTCTGACAGAATCTGCGCCTGCTGTGTCCATCTTGGCCAGATCGTTCTGTCAGGAACACAACTGGACACAGATGCAGGTTACAGTGTGAGAACAATTTATTCAAAAAGTCCAAAATAAAAAACTCCCTCCAACGAACAGAAACAGCCCGTGAAATAACGGAAAAAGGTCCAACAGAAAAATAAGAGACTTCAATGTCCTTGTGTAAACACCCGGCAGGGGTCGCCCAATGGCACGGCCGTGTAGAGAGCGGAGAGGGGAGGAAGACACGAGAGAGCCCGTAACGGAGCAAACCAAAACACTTCTAAGGAATGCAGGTGCCCAGTCTAGGAAATGAGGGAGGGGAAAAAATAGAAAACAAAACAAAACCAGTAACAGCAGACAATGGCACGACAGAACAAGACTAGACAGAATGGCTACACATGGACTATAGTCGAACAATGATCTGGCACCGATTGGCGTGACAGATCAGACAGTGGACATGACAAAGTGTACATTTAATAGTAAGTAAGTAAGTAAAATTTATTTATATAGCACCTTTCACAGACAAGAAGTCACAAAGTGCTTTACAATCTGTTAATAAAAAGGATCAAACATGCAAACAATAAATCTACCATAACACAACACACAGAAACATTCTTCACAAACATGAAATGACAAGTAACCACTG